>NW_028280829.1:0-35000 GCF_059751285.1 Brachycentrus maculatus | reverse complement strand
AAACATGGAGTTGGCAAAAGAAGGATGAAAGTAGACTGAATGCAGTCGAAATGCGATCTCTCAGAAGAATGTGCAACAAAACGATATATGATAGATGTGCGAATAGTGAAATAAGGAAGGAATGCAAAGCTGAGATAAGCATTATCGATAAAATTAAGAAAAGTGTGTTGAGATGGTTTGGACATGTAGAACAAATGAGTGAGGAAAGAACGGTAAAATAAATTTATGAAGCGAATGTTATTGGGAAAACAAGCAGAGGAAGACCGAGAAAAACATGGCACGATCAGGTATGCCAGATACTTGAAAGTGGTCAGGTTAGGAGTCGTAACAATCGGCGGGTATGTATGAGGAGATGCATGAACGTGGAAGAGGCGAAGAATGTTTGCAAGGATAGAGTGGTGTGGCGCTCTATTCTCTCTGCCTACCCCTGCGGGGAAGCGGCGTGATGGTTTGTTAGTTAGTTAGTTAGTCTATTAAGTTATTGTTGCCCTAAAATCAATAATGACAATGATACCTAATAACCTGATATGGACTCCCTCCTATATAGGAAATATTCTACAAATTGCAACTTATGACTTTCAAACAACTATATGCTTAAACAATCCTTACATATGCTTACATATGAATTACTCTCCCAAAACACAGGAACGCACCTCCCAGCAAAGCACGCAAATCACAATGAATTAATGAAATAGACATCAATAATGTTTCTTTTAATACGTTTAAGAGAAATATTGCTGATGTCTATTTGACTAGTTGATAAAGAAAATTTCGTTTATAATTTCATTAATTGATTCGGCAGTCACTTTGTGGTAAAATCTATCCATTTTTAATTAATGTTTTACATAGTAAATACCACTATTTCTTAAAATCTACTGTGACACGTGTTTCGATGCATTCCGCATCAACGGTGTTTGAAAATGATGCGGAATGCATCGAAACACGTGTCACAGTTGATTTTAAGAAAAAGTAGTATTTACTAATTAAATTAAAATAAATTCGTTTATTTGATAAAAACATGTAATGTAAGTTTATTATATAGATAAACTTTTATGCACAAGACAGTTTATTTTTATTATTAGATTACTTAAGTGAAAACCTGTTATTGATATGTGGTTTTTTAATTTAATTTTATAATGTTATTTTTGTGAAATATTATATGTTTTCCAATTAAAAACAATATTTTAAATAAATATAAAAAATAAAAACACACTTGACGGTAACGTACATAGAACTACACGATCCAAAACACAGAAACACATCAAACAAAACCTATCTCATATACTAACACATATCTCTTTCATTCAAAAGTACTTTGATTATTATGCAATAAAATTATACAACCTGCTTTCACTATCCATAAAGTCTTTATAAAATAAACGAAGTATAAAAGAGCTGTTCATAAATGGATAATGAAGATGCGCAGATCTGAAATATTATATATCAAAATATTTGGCCATGTGGTATTTGATTGTGTGTCAAAACAATTTTCTTTCATATGATTTTAAAAATTAATTTTGAGTGTGTCCAAATACTTGTTCACGAAATATGGATTATTTTTTCTTATGTATTTTTGATGTTGGTATCATTATTATTATTTTGAAGATGTAGCAATACCGTAAAATATCAAAAAAGTGAGATTTTTTCTCATTTGGATGTTGATTAGTGAAAAATGGTATTGGTGTGAGCTTAGTTAATATTTTTTGAAACCATTTTTGTGTAAGTTTTTTGAGTTCGTATATATATATATATATATATATATATATATAAATATATTATATATATATATATATATATATATATATATATATATATATATATATATATATAAATATATTTATATATATATATATATATATATATATATATATATATATATATATATATATATATATATATATATATATATATATATATATATATATATAAATATATTTATATATATATATATATATATATATATATATATATATATATATATATATATATATATATATATATATATATATATATATATATATATATATATATATATATATATATATATATATATATATATATATATATATATATATATATATATATATATATATATATATATATTATATATATATATATATATATATATATATATATATATATATATATATATATATATATATATATATATATATATATATATATATATATATATGTAAGCATAAACGATGAAATTATTTATCTATCTGCAGAATGATAACTCAAGCCAGCCAAGGGCACATAAGCTGGAAAGCTAGGACATCAATTTCTCCGTCGTTTGAAATTAATAAATGATTAGTTTCGGATGAGGCATGTATAAACCGTTTGAGAATCTTTCACCTGAATTTTCTTATTAAATGTGGGTAAAATTTGTCTTCTTTTTTAAAATAAAATCTCCATTCAAACATTTTCACTTTTTTAAGTAGACCTTAAATCTACATAAACACAATGCTTTTTAAAATGAAACGTCATGGAAAAATTTAATCAGCCTGAAATATGGTCAGTTTTTCAGGAAAAAATGCCTGAAAATTTCTTAATTTCACTGATTTACGGTAGGTATTGTCCACCTTCGTAGTATAGACGTATGTTCGTTTGGCTGGCATGCTTGAGGTTCCGGGTTCAATTCCCAGAAGGGTAAAAATAAATAATAATGTTTTTTCGATGTAATATTTATTCAAAATTACCACATTTTGAGTGTGTCCAAATACTTGTTCACAAAATCTGGATTATCTCCAATTACAGGAGTTATTTTCATATTATTTTTGACATCTCATCAAAGATGAAGAAGAATATGGAAGTCTGAAATTATAAGCTTAAATAATAAAAATGAAAATGGTATTTTCTGACGTTTCTCATGTGTGTGATTATAATCCAGGATTCGGATCTCACATACTTATAATATAAGAGTATCTGCTTAATAAAAAGCTTCTTTACATCTCATCAATAGATGTCTCTAGTGAAGTTCTATTGATTCAAGAACAAGGTTTCTAAATTGGTTCATATATACAGAATTTCCAAGAATTTGAGTAGTGGGGTTGTCAATAATGGGTAGAATTGGTGAATGTTACACGTGTGTAAAGTGATCACTTAAACCAGCCTATGACGGTCGTCAGCCCCGTAAATGCCCAGACTTCCATATTCTTCTTCATCTTTGATGAGATGTCAAAAATAATATTTCAAAATTACCTACAGATTAAACAAGCGCGGGACTTTTTTATTATTTTCAAATGGTTTTAGGTGTTGCATGAATTATTTACCTCGCTTATTATGTATAAGGTTTATAGATCACTGCGGATTTTAGTTTTTCCAGCTAAAAACATGTTTTATTTGAATCTGTGTTGGGAATAGGAGGATAATCTAGTGTGGGCCAATCAGGAACTTGTCAGAACTAGCTCATTGCTGGGATGAACCCACGTTGCACTCCTGAGGAGAAGCCAGACTGCTGACTATCGTCAACAGGCCTTCCATTCCACTAGAAGAGGGTTCGGCATATTGTGTCCTAGCTTGGTTTATGGTACCAGCGTCCTTCACGATTTTTGTCAGCGCAGGACTCTTGCCTTCATGCAATTAACGATTAAGGTAACAATGTCATTTGATAATATACAGTGCCCTATGCATCATCGGGTGTGTATAAGTGCTAAAGAACCTGAACCGAGATTACTAATATACTGGAAAACGCCTGAAAACCCGATATTAAATAAACCAGCCTATGAGTGAGTCCTGTAAATACCCAGACCTCCATATTCTTCTTCATCTACGTTTAGATTTCAAAAAGTTATTTTTCTATCATGAATCATGCAGGCGTGAATGTCTGCAAAGACATAGTGGTGTGGCGTTCTTTTCTCTCTGCCTACCCTTTCAGGTAATGTTTAATCAGTTAAAAATTACTTTATAAAAAGGTATACATGTAGTATTTAGTCATATTTTGTTTTTACCTTATGTTTTTTTTATATTTTCTCATTTGTTTATTTTAAAAATGCCTCTTACCTTATGTTTTTCTCATTTATTTCTTTTAAATATGCTTCTTATGCCTATTTATTATACCTGTTTTTTGTATTTTGCCATGTATTAGTTTTGGTTATTTTTCTAAATCTTTTTTGTAACTTTATTATTTGTGTTCCAGACTTGTTAACCTTAATCTCATGTCCCAAAATGAGAAATAGAAAATACTCATAGGGAATATTATATTTTTTTTATATTTTTTTTTACAAAAATGTTAATATTATTAGTATATAACCACTCACCGAGTGGTTATATATTAATATTATTAACATTTATGTAAAAAAATAAATAGGTAAAAATGTCTGACCACAAAGTAAATGCTTTAATTATTAATAATATTGAGAATATTATGTAAATGACTTTTGTATGTAATATGTTTTGATAAATAAATAAATAAAAGCCTTGTGATTAAGTCGTTGAAATAAATATAATATATATATATATATATATATATATATATATATATATATATATATATATATATATATATATATATATATATATATATATATATATATATATATATATATATATATATATATATATATATATATATATATATATATATTTTTAATCTTGCGACGTTTGATTGAACCACCCCTAAGAATATAGAGCAAATAAATTCTCCCATTATTTGCATAATGATCTCCATTGTACTCGCCGAGGGTGCGCACACACTCGACAGTAGGAGACAAGAATTGAAACTGAACTTATGTGAAAGCACTCGACAGTATCCATTGTCTAATATCTTTTGTTGGGTGACTTCAATAAGCCGCGATGATACTCCATATTTCCAACTTCACCCCTTTGCTCCAACTTCCCAACGCCAACCCTACTTACTACCTTTACCAGTGGTCTGCAAACATATTTTCTTGAATGTTTTTCGCAGATACTTTGTGGCAAATTTTATAAACTTTATAAAATAAAACAACTTTGTTTTAATCACTTTTTATTGGTACATTTTATCCAACCGGTTTCGACAAGAACCTTGTCATCATCAGGGTTTATGTACTAATTCTAAAACATTGAAATACTCATAGTTAGGTTATAGTTCATTACCCTTCCCTTACTAAAAACTTCCACGCACTTTGTACACTGTATAAAATTAAACCACTTTGTTTTAACCACTTTTTTTTATTTATTATAAATACACTTTAACCAACCGCTTTCGACAAGAACCTTGTCATCATCAGGGTTTATTGAAATCGACATAAACCTAATTGAAAATCTAACGGCAATCTGTAAGAATCGGCTCATCAAAATTAATTGCACTACGGTGGAAAAGCTCATTTTGTCCAAAGTTCAGATATGTTTCGAGACGAAAAAATGGCATCCACGTGCCAAAACCTTATATATTAGATGCTAAGAAGAGTAAAATCTTTGATTGAGTCCAAATGAGATCATATTTAAAAAAAATTGTGATATAACTAATAAACAAAGGATTTTACATTTTTTTTACGAAAATATAACAAAAAAAGGTTTGTTTCTATTAATCTGTTCGATACCGTACGTTTTGCAAGTAAGATATCCATAAGAACGCTACTTAATAATGTCCTTGCATCTCCTTTGAAAGTTTGATCAAGTCAGGTTTGCATGTCGTTAGTTTTAGCCCGTTTTAAGGTTTTCATCGATAAAATGATTTTTAAGTTTGCTTTTAACTCTTTTACTGTAGGGATATATTGTCTCAAAGAATTTCTAATAATAACAAAAATAATTTAAATGCTTAAAATGCATTGGGATCTGGGATTTTAGTACTGTACGGTCATAGGCTGAATAAAAAAGAAATATTGGATTACAATGATGTTTTTCTTCTTTTTAGTGCAACATATCGCTCACTCCTTTCAAGAACGTCATAAATAAAAAAACTTGATTTTTTAGGAGAACGTTTTTAAAGTTTTAAAATATAATGCAATGTATTAAAAATAAATATCAAGCCACTTATTGAACTTTTAACTGTGCAACAGATCTTTTGAGGAAAAACCTGAAGGTTTTTCCTCCATTTGAAAAATATTTAGGATAATTAAAAAAATAATTAAAAAATACCTTTTCTTCAAAATGCAAAAACAATATTTTCTGCCCTGTAGCGGGTAAATATTTAGTTAAAAATATGCCGCTTTTTCTGGGATAAAGTACATTTTCTGAGCATTCCAAAAACATGCACAACTGAAAATTGACGATTTTTGATTTATGACATTCTTGAAAGGAGTGAGCGATATATTTTGAATGCTCCACTATTTTACTATCATAAAATACTGTTTAGACACATACGACCCACTCACCAATACCATTGGGACAATATATCCCAATTAATATTTTGCAATAATCAATAAATAATACGATAATTTATTTAAATATTTGTTTTTCCCGTCAAATTAAATAAGCATTAATTTTTTTGTGCTAAAAAAAAATCATAAATTATTTAAATAAAAAAATCATATTGAAAGGGTTGATAAGGTTCGTGCTTCAAAAAAAAATGTTCGTATGAATACATAGAGCCGAAGAGCTATATTTTTTCAGCAGCCGCACTTAAAAGGTCAAAGAATCGCTCCGGAGCCTCACTTTGACGATCTATGACCTATGTTACCCATCTGAACATTCCTACACAATGCCGATTGTTGTCTCGAAGACTATTAAATTACATTTTCATATCACGGATACTAATTTTAACACGATATTTTGAGATCACAATTTTGAGGACATTTTTAACATCAAAACCTACATGAAGAAGAAATAATATGAAATTCTGGGTATTTTCGAGTCTTGCAATCTGTCAACCCTTTCCGGACCTTAATTTTTTTTAATAATTCCATCAGGTCCACAATAGATTTACAGCATTACAGGGTAAAACAATACATCCAAGTTTTTATAAAAATAAAACTACACATATGTATGTTAAAAAAATATTTTATTCTGAATGTATACAATCTTGTCTCATATTTTTACATACACACTAAATACGAGTGAGATAAAAATATGTTTACCTGAATTTTCACACTAAGCTGATGAAGAAAAAAAATGTCGAATGACATTCGACACAGGACTCACCGGAATAAAGTCGATGAGCGCCACACCACTCTGTCCTTGCAAACATTCTCGCCTCTTCCACGTTCATGCATCTCCTCATACATACCCGCCGATTGTTACGACTCCTAACCTGACGACTTTCAAGTATTTGGCATACCTGATCGTGCCATTTTTTTCTCGGTCTTCCTCTGCTTCTTTTCCCGCTAACATTCGCCTCATAAATTTGTTTTTTCCGTTCTTTCTTCACTCATTCGTTCTACATGTCCAAACCATCTCAACACACCTTTCTTAATTTTATCGATAATGCTTATCTCAGCTTTGCATTCCTTCCTTATTTCACTATTCGCACATCTATCATACATCGTTTTGTTACACATTCTTCTGAGAGATCGCATTTCGACTGCATTCAGTCTACTTTCATCCTTCTTTTGCCAACTCCATGTTTCACTTCCATACATTAGAGTTGGAACCAGGACTCCGTTGTGCACTGCCAGTTTAGCTTCCGCTGATAGGTTTTTATTTTAATGATAGTTTAAATGCGTTTAACTTTATCATTTTAGAAATTATGACCGCAATTCTAGAATTAGGTTCAGAGAGAAGGGTGGATACTTGGGTGGGGAGTTGGATTCCTGCCCGTGTTAAGCTATTTAGAAAGTTCTCCTTGTCTGTTGTGAGCGGACACCGAAAGAACGTGTGGTTTGCATCCCCTATATCTTGTCCACATTCGTAATATGGTGATGTAACGCATTTTATCTTATAGAGATGCACAGGCAGTGAGCAGTTTCGAAACATTTGATTTTTTTTTATTTAAAACGGTTACAAAAATATTATGTTTTATTCATTGGCTAGATATGTTTACTTTTAAAATATCTAAATATAAGTAACGCTGTTCTCTCTAATAAAGAGACTAGGCTCTTTTGCTTGGAGAGGGACTGAACGCATTGTTTATTGTTTATACTTACAAACGTAACGTATATTCAATTCAATTCAAACCCTTATCCGCACCCCAATGGTGCATAGGGCACTATATTATAAAACACAGTATCATCTTGATCGTTATCACGAAGGAAAGGTGATCAGCCCTCCGCTTCAGGTACCAGTCTAGGGTAATATTGAATAAATATTAGAGTGAAAAAATCACTTATAATTATTTGACCCCCCCTGGGAATCGAACCAGGGACCTCCAAAACGGTAGCCGAGCGTTCTGACCATTACACTACTAAGGCGGATATTATTAATTTAATTTATTTTTTACATCTTTAAGAAACTTGTTGAAAGTACATGTAATAAGAGCAATAATATATATCATTAATCCCTTTACACTGTATATATATGAGTGAGTTCACGATGGTAATCTTTGTTGGATAGATAATTTTTTTATTACTCAGAAATTCTTTTATTTGCCCTGTTTATTTACCCAGACTTCCATACTCCTCTTCATCTTTGTTATGATGTCAAAAATGTAAGTCATATATAATACATATTATGATCTATCTCATGACGTTCCATGATTGCGTTAACAAAAGCTATCTATGATACGATCAAAAAGGCTTTTGTTAAGGATTTGCGAGTCCAGATTTGAAGAGAAACCCAGATTTGTGGACAACTGTTTAGACACAGTCAAAATGTTGTGAGAAAAATACTGTTTAAAACAACAACAAA
The DNA here is from genome assembly GCF_059751285.1 of Brachycentrus maculatus. Lineage (NCBI taxonomy): Eukaryota > Metazoa > Arthropoda > Insecta > Trichoptera > Brachycentridae > Brachycentrus > Brachycentrus maculatus. Next base: position 26,294 of record NW_028280829.1, on the reverse strand, counting down.
ATCACGTTATTTCTACCATTTCTGGTTTGTTCAGTAAATTAAGATACAGATTTTTTTTCCGGAAAAAGACAATCAGGTTTTATGCGCGAATAAAATTAAATGTCATCTATTTCGGCCACATCATTGAGTCGGAAAACTCAATTTCCAACCGATGTTCATACATCCGGTTTAACCCTTTGATTCTCGACACAATATCAACGATTTTACGATTTTCTTAGTCTATAGAAAGAGTTTTTTTATTAATTGTTAAATGTTGAATCCAACACTGATTTTTTGAGTCAACCAAGTTATTTTTTCTTGTTTAAAAAAACACGTAAAAATATACTTTGTGTACTTACGATTGTTTCGCCTAGTTATGTCATTTTCAAACAAATGTTTACATTCGTTTGAAAATGCCGTAACTAGGCGAAACAATTGTCACAAATTTTATTTTTATTTGTTTTTTTTTTAACAATAAAGTATGTACAACTGAGTAGACTATAAATTTAATATTAAAGTTTTTTTTTTAAATTAACTGCATATCTCTGATAAACGATGCTATATTTTTAACTAAGCTACGATCATTCAAAAATATGAAAACACAATTCAGTAGATTCTAAAAATAAGTGTTAGTTTTTAACATTTGAATAAATAAATAAAAAATTATTGTAACTGCAGACAGTTGATAGGATTCCATACTGAATTGTTGGGTGATATATCCAAAATTAAACAAGGTTTATTTGGTTGAATTCTACATTTATTTATGTATATTTTAAATACGTGATGCGTTTTGTCTTCTTAGGACATTATCAAACACCTGTCCAAGTGTTTGATAATGTCCTAAGAAGACGAAACGCGTCACGTATTAAAATATACATAAATTAATGTAGAATTCAACTAAATAAACCTTGTTTAATTTTGGATATATTGCCGAACAATTAAATATAAAATTGTTTATGTTTGGGACTGAATGGTTTATATGGGGTATGTATCGCCACACAGTCTGATCCCCATATCGATTCGGATATGTTCGGCGAGCCGATTAAAGTGTGATTCCGTACAAAGTTTGAGGTTTATCGACGAAGCGAGAGAGAAATTAAGCCATCTACTAAAAGTTATAAGCCAGACTATAAAATGTTTGAAAGTAGATTGTTTACGACTCTCGAAAATTGTCGAATTTTAATCATTTCATTAATTGATTCGACAGTCACTTTGTGGTAACATCTATCAATTTTACGTAAGTATTTATTTTTTTACAAAAATGTTAATAATATTAGTATATAACCACAGAGATTTTTATGTCTACCGGTTTCGAGACGTACCCGTCTCTTCGTCAGGACAATCACTATTACAGCATGCAAAAAATACCACCCTTCACCACCATAGCATCACTTACACACTTACGCACTCATCATCACTTACGCAATATGTTTAACAAATGCGATTTTTGGTCGACCCGAAGACCAACATGCACTAAAGTTTTCACCACAGACATGCGTTACGAGCTGAGGTTAAACATGCACTTTAATCATCAATTTTTAATCAAAGTTTTACTTGGTAAATACCAGTTTTTCTGAAAATCTTTTGTGACATGTGTTTCAATGCATTCCGGGTCATTTTTATGCACATACGGTTTTAATCACATACGGTGTTTAAGAAATAGTGGCATTTACCAAGTAAATTTTAAATGAAAAATGAATTTTAAATGTTTTTTTGACTGGTAGTACTTTTTGGCTGACGAAATGGATTTAATGAAGATTTTATTTTGAAAAAGATTTTTTAGATTTTTTTTATTAAGGCCGAGATCTCGAACGTTCAAATCAGAACGCGATCGGCCGCACTGAGGGCTGAACGGCTAGACGACCTTCCATGCTCAATTTTTTCAACGATTATATTTTAGAATTCAATTTTTTTAGAATATATAATGAAAAAAAAACTTCTCATTATTCAATAACTCTTTTTTTTCAAAACCATGTACTTATTTAAAAGAAACACTAATTTATTCAATACAAAAACAGTGTTTTGAACAAAAGATTAAATTACCGTAGAACGGGGCTACTTGAACTTTGATGTGTTACTTGAGCCCAGTACAAAAAAAAAATTAGATCTGTATTTGGTCTACAAAAATGAACGTATCGACATGATTCATTGTTTTCCTGACAGGTGACACTTATTATCACGATACGTTCATTATTGTAGACCAAATACAGATTTAATTTTTTTTGTACTGGGCTCAAATAACACATCAAAGTTCAAGTAGCCAAGTTCTACGGTACCTCAAATGTTACCTGGGCCCAAAGAAAATTAAGTTTCGATTAAATATTTAAACTTTTAAAACTGATCTTCAAACAATGCTTTGGTTCAAAACATAAATATTTGCTTGAGTGATCTTATTCAGTTTATTGCACTTCAATGAATTCAGTCTACTTTCATCATTCTTCTATATTTAAATTTTTAAAGATATTTTTCGTATCGCGTATATCTGTTACTGTATCTTTGGTACCATATGGGTGAAATGGAGGTCTGAGATAATAAAAAGAAATTATTTAAAAGGTCTAATGCTAATAAATGACTTTTTACCTTCGACTCTTATATTTTCAATACACGCTTTTCTGAACAATGCCTACAAATTTTCCTGGGCCTTACAAAGAATGGTGTATCTTTAACCCCGAGCATAAAATGGTTTGTACTTATATTATTCTATGTTAATTATCAGAAGAAAAATTCAGCACGATGAACATCAAAAAACGATTTGTCTGTTGCATACTGTATGCTGACGATGCTGTGCGTAGCCGATAGTAGAGAATACCTGCAGAAGCTGGTGCCAAAGGTGTATAATGTGCAAGGGAAGTGATTTGCTGATGGATGTGTACTGCACATTGTGCAGCAAATGTGCACAAAATGTGCAGCGAATCCATAGTCATGTGTTTTAGAAGGGAATCAATGTAGAATCCAGACTTCTGACTACCTTCTATCTTATGAGTTGATCCAAAATCAAATTATTGTGGAGTGGGGATCAAATCTGAAACTGTAACTCAAAATCCACGATTTTAACTTCGAAACTACGAACCGATGAGGGAATACAAATATTTTCAAGAAAATTTGCATGTTTTAAAGCAAAATAAACGATTTTTCAATATTTTTTTTAAACTTATATTAATCTTATGTCGTCGGACAATCTCTTTTGGGGTCTTCCGACACCTCTTTTGTTCTCCTGAGGTCTCCATGGTAGAATTCTTGGGGTCCTTCTTGTAGGGTCCTATCTTGCAATATATCCTGCTCACTGCCATTTGAGTTTTGCCACGCGATCCATGATATCCTCTACTTTGGTACGTTGGTTTCCTGGTATCTTCATTATTTATTTTAAACATCAGGCTTAGATCAAGAATGGGTCTTTCTATGGATCGCTGTTTGCACTTGAGTTTTTCTGCATTTCTCTTGGTCTGAGCGATAGTCTCTGATATTATTATATATTGGACATACACTAAGATAACTCTAAGCCAGAGAAACGTTAACAGAAAAATAAGAAGTTCCCATAATTGGCGGATGCTTTATGTGTCTGAAGGAAAGTTTGAGAAAGAAACGGGCTTCGTTCGGTGATATATGTTTCTGGCTTCGCTGGACACGGGACTCGAAGGGGGGAGTAGAGGTATGGGAGAACATCTCCTTTTTAACGGCTTCCTTCATAGCGCAGGGTGGGGGATGTTCCGTCATTAGCATAATGGACCAAATCGATGGTTTATCACAGGTATTAACTAAACCAGTTAGTAAACACATTATTTTTTGACATCTCAACATCGATGAAAAAGAATATGGCAATCTGGGTATTTACAGGGCTTACGACCGTCATAGGCTGGTTAAGTCATCACTTTACTTATGTGTTCATTCATCATTCACCCATGATTGACAACCACAGTACCCCCAAATTTGAACTCATTCACTTTTTTTTTTCATTATAATTTTTAAAATATATATTTTAAAATGTGCCCTCGCAAAACTTATTGACGGCACGTTATTTCAATTTGTTATTGTGTTTGATTAAATAAAAAAAGATAAAAACAGAGCTTTGTTAACAACGTTTTGAGTACGTCCCTAAATATTTCAAATAAAAGGGTATTGAAAGTTAGTTAAAAAAGTAAGTTTCCTAGTATGTGAAATTCCCTCCCAGCAATGAGCATATGCTGAAAAGTCCCTGTTTGGCCCACACTAGATTATCCCTCCTATTCCCAACACATATTCAAATAAAAACATATTTATATTATTTCGAGAAATAAAAAGACTTTGGGTTTTGATTCACTCACATATCAAGATCAAAACACAATATCTTTTTATTTGTCGAAATAATATATCAATATGATCCACAAAGTTAATGCTTTCAATATTCAAAACAAAAAATATATTTAATTGGGTAGAAGAAAGAAAATCCACTAAATGATCTATAAACCTTGTACATTATAAGCAAGGTAAATAATAAATGCAATTCCCATCTAAAAAAAGTATGTGAAATAATCCCGTTATGATCTTGCATACACCCAAATAAATGCTTTCTCAATCCAACCACAGATAGCTTTTGTAAACTCACATGTAAACTGTCTGTAAATGAGATTAATGCTACAGGAAGAAAAAAAATCCAACACTTTTCAAAATCCTTTTCTGGACGTGTTCATATCTTGGATATTTTAAAAATCGCACTCATAAAACAGTGAATCCAAAAAATATTTACCTCACCATGATTAGAAGGATCGGTGGCAAAAAGGAATTGAAAATGTAATTTTCCGAAGACATGTTTTCCTTCGATTGCGAGGGGATTTATTAGGGGAGAAAAATTGTATGAATAAAAGCAAACTGATTCGCGAGGGGTGGCTCCAACCCTTTCACGTAGGATTGGATATTTTAAAAAATATTTTGACTTTAATATTTGCGAATCAAATATTTTAATAACCTCCATACGGATATCATAAACTGAAAAAAACTTTTGGAGAAATTCCTATTTTAGTTCATGAAAACTGAAAAAATAATTATAAACAAAAACTGTAAATTGCATCTATTATGCAAGTAAAATAAATGAATTTTGAGTAGAATCCCCGCTCTCTTTTCTACGTCTTTACACACGTGTAACATTCACCATTTTACACACGTGTACCATGCACTAGAGACTATGGCTCTGATTAAGAGAAATGCAGAGAAGCTCAGAGTTAAGATGTGAAAAAATAATAAGTATTTTTAAAAAATGGATAGATTTTACAACTAAGTGACTGCTGAAACTATAATCATTGAAGATATTTTAAAAAAAGGTACATCCGTACTTTAAGCCGGTACAATTTTAATTTTTCTAATTCTTTGTGAAAGGGTTGATAGGGTAAATTTTGGCAAGGGTGGAACAGAAATTCAACGGCAGATAGATATTCAGGAAGGTTGCTCGTCAAACTGGAGCTTTCCGATTGAATTATTCTCTGTCAGCAGTCTACATTTTTGCCAATATTTCTTTTTAAAAAGCTCATCTGTGCGTGAAACGTGCTCCAGGTTTTAATGAAAAGCCGAAAAATAGGGAAATAATTACAAAGAAATGAACGCCAAGGCCTCGAAATCACCTGAGGCATAATTTTTACATTTCTCAGACCAATAAAAATGTATTTTTTGCTGTAATAAAAATCTGTTTGTTTGCTTATCTGGGGAGTAATCAAAGAATATAAAATCTCCCTTAAATAATTTCCGGGTAGGTCAACATATTGATTTGAAATTTTAATTAAAAATTGATATTTGTATCAGGGCATTATAAATGCGATACAGTCGATTCAGCCTTCTTGGGATACATAAAGACCAGGAAATTTAGACCAAAAAGAAGACCTTTTACCGAAAGAAGCATAAAATTTAACATTGAATTTGTTATTTAATTGAGACATGTATACATATTTAGATCATTTAAAGATACTGATGAGAAAAAGTAGCAATACGAGTAGTAAGATAATCAATGTTTTAATTTTAAAGATTTGTATGTCAATATTTATTTATTTACTTTAAAAGAAAATGTTTTTAATATTTACAAGAATATTTCAATTTCACACTATTTCTGTGAGCCTAAGCGGTTCATTATTAGAAATAGGCATCAAGTAGTGGTAGAGTGGGTTCGAACCGAGAAACTCTGACTCAAGAGTCCGCGACACTAACCACGGGACCACAACCCGACACACTCACTTTTTATACTGTAATATAAAGTATTTAAAAAAAATTAATATAAATATTAACAGCATTTTTGAGAGCGTCAAATCCTTGGTTACAAATATGGTTTTCTCCATTTTTTTTCTGATATATTTTTTTTATGTAGATTATGATTTGAACAGATTTTAATGTTCATCGCATTGGTCAAATTATAAATAAAAAATAAAAAACATGTTTTCAGGTGTCTCTCAGTATGTAAAATTATCCGATTAGGATCTTGCATACATCTCAATAAATAAAATGGATCTCTGAAAAATAAAAGATTACTTAAATTAACCATATATGGCTCCAGTGTCATGAGATTAATGATATTTGTAAGAGTTCAAAAATTGTGGTTGTCAATCATGGGCAGAACGGTGGATGTCGCAGGTGTTCAAAGTGATCACTTAACCAGCATATGACAGATCATATAAATATAGTATAATAAAATGCAAGAAAATAGACTACCCCGAATCGCTCTTGAAGAGAACCCAGACAGAAGAAGACCTTTTTTATTTTTGATATTTTTCCAATTTCTGTTCCTAAAATTTCTGCACAGTAGGTTTTTGTGTTTTGTGTGTTCTCCACTTTACGTATGCGTGCGCAGCTTCATACTGTTTTTTGGGTGATTCCATTTGTTGTTATTTGGGGTTGCTATGCAATGAATAATAAAAATAAAATTTAGGATTTTTAAGGAGCGTGTGGATGTTTTTGGTGAGAGTATTTTAATATTTTTAATATTTTTTAATTAAAATAAACCCTGATGATGACAAGGTTCTTGTTGAAACCGGTAGGTTAAATTTTATTAATAAAAAAGTGGTGAAAACAAAGTAAATTTTTTTTTATAAATTTTTTTATGTACCACAAAGTATCTGCGGAAAACATTCATGAAAAGAAGAAGACCACCTGGAAGACCTCCAAAGCGACGGAGTGACCAGTCCACGTCACAAGAGATGAATAACGGAACAGATAGATCTGAGGATCTATAAGAAGAAAGAAAAAGAAAAAGATTAGCAGTATAACAATCCCATTCGTATCTCAGTTCAAATTGACAGTTAATTCTGCCATGTGGCAAGAACTTTTTGAAATCCCTACCTACCTATATCGACTCTTGATCTAAGCATCTTTACTGTCGTCGATCGAATTTAACGAAATGAAGAAAAAGCTCGTATCTTAGGGATTATATCTACAGTACACAGGTGGGTCAAAATAATAGACGCAAAAGAATCAGTTCTGAATAAAAATCACTTTCATATTATTTTTTGACATCTCAACATAGATGAAGTAGAATATGAAAGTCTGGGTAGTTACGGGGCTAACGACCGTCATAAGCTGGTTTGAGTGATCACTTTACATAGTGTAACAATTCACAATTCTACCTATGATAGACAACCACACTACTAAAATTCTTGGAAGCCCTAAAAGTGTTATTTTTGCGTTTTGAAGAAAAGGTATTGTTTAACTATTTTTAACTATTTTTCAAATGGAGAAAAAACCTTCAGGTTTTACCTTAAAAGATCTGTTGTACACTTAAGAGTTCAATTGGTGACTTGATATTTATTTTTAATACATTTTATTATATTCTTAAACTTTAAAACGATCTCCTGTAAAATCAAGTTTTTTGATTTTTGACGTTGTTGAAAGCAGTGAGCGATATGGGATTGAAAGTAGAGTTACAAAAAACTCGCTTAGAGTGTCAGAAATGAAGACTCCAAGAAGCATATCTAGCAAAAGTCTGAGAGATAGAAAAATGAACGCCAGGATAAGCGAAATATATGAGAAGGAAAATGTCGTTAGGTGGGGAGGCGACGAAGGAAACAATGGTATGGGCATGTGAGGAGATTAGAACCATCCAGACTCCCCCACATTGCACTGTACGGCCAACCCAAGGCAGACGATTCACGGACAGACCACCAAAGAGATGGATCGACATCTCAGGAGGCTAATCCCTCTTAAAAACAGGCCACAAGGCCTACACCAATCAAAAGAAGAAGAAGAAGACAGTGTTTTTTAAGCAAGTAAGTACGACTTTAATTGCTGAGCAATCTTCATGAGACCAGATAATACCCTTATCATACATTAAAAAAAAAATTAAGGGTAACGAATATTCACAGTTGAATCTGAAATATAAGATTTCGTATTCACAAATTCTGTTAATGTTTGCCATAGTAACCAAACTCCAAACAATGAGATAAGATAAATATTGGGCCAATTCTCACCCCTTGTATCATTCCCTAATCTAGTTAAAATTATCATATTCTCTCGTATATTAGCATCGCTCTAGAGTTCTAGACCATAGATTCCCAAACTTATCTGACTCGATGCCTATTTTTCAACGTCATTTTTTTAGGCCCACATTTGGGAAACTGTATCATAATTTTCGACGATTTGAATATAAAATGTGTTTATATATATATGTATTTCCAAAATTTTAGTGCTGTGCTTGTCAATCATATGTAGAATGGTGAATGTTACGCGTGTATAAAGTGGTCATTTCACCAGCCTTTGAAAGGACGTAAGTCCAGTAACACTTCTATTTTAATACTATAAATATTTAGAATAATTTTTAGTCGTTTTTATTTTTTTAACAAAAATTTTAGAATAAAATAACTATGTTATTTTTTCCACATTAATTTTATTTAACCAGTCACCGGGTTTCGTCGTAACCGACATCATCAGACTGGTTTATGATGATAATGGTGATGATGTCGGTAACGACGAAACTCGGTTACTGGTCAAATAAAATTAAAAAGGAAAAAATTACATAGTTATTTTATTCTATAAAATGCAGTTCCACCAAGAAATGTCAGTACAAAACTTTATAAAAATATGTTATGTTAGTATGTAACCACTCAATAGTGCAATTGTAGTGACGTGTAATTCTGTTTGCATGCTGGTGTAGCAATTGTCCTGACGAAGAGATATATCTCTATATATGTAGAGATGTATGTAGATGTATGTGTGAAGAGATGTCAGCCCAGTAAATACCCAGACTTCGATATGCTTCTTCACCTACGTTGAAATATTAAAAAAATGATAAAAGCTACTTATAATTACTTATGTAATATTGACTTCTCTATTTTATGTAAGTGGATAGAATAAAAAGCCAGGGGAATGTACAGGAACAATAAAAAAGTTCAAGAGACATGTGTGGAATGCCGACAGACAAAGAAAAAGTTTCGGGAGGCAAAGACAGGGAGAGCGGAGGAAAAAGTCAGCCCTGGGCGAGACTCGAACCTAAAACTTGGTCCGGAAGTTGGTCGGAACAACCAACACACAGGAACTTTAACACTTTCCGACCCAATGTCACGTATAATCCATTAATTATCTCTAACGTCTAATAAAATAGGGTCACATTATTCATTGCGTATCCGACATGTTGCGTCCTGCCTAACTGCGAAATATGCTGGTATATTTATTAATTAATTTACACGCCATCATACGTACGGAATTTGATTCAATTATACTCTAAAGGTTATCCACAACATTTTGGGTATGGCAGAATCAACACAAAATGGATGAACTTAAAATTGTTAACTTATGTATCCAAAATAAAACAAGGTTATAATTAAAACGTAACTTTAAAATCACTATACATATATTATTATTACTTTATTATAATGTCTTAAAAGAAAGATCAAAGTGATCTCTCAAACAAATGTGCGGGAAAACGGCGTACGATAGATGTTCGAATCGTGAAATAAGGAAATAATATAAGGCTAAGAGAAGCAATATCGATCAAATTAAGAAAGAAGTGTTAAAATGGTTTGGACATGGAATGAATAAATAAAGAAAGAAAAGTAAAACAAATCTGTGTGTGCGAATGTAGTAAAAAATGTAAGCAGAGGAAGATCGATAAAAGCTTGTCACGATTAAATATTTGAAAGTGATCAGGTTAATCGGCAGGTATGAATGAAATGACGCTTGATTTCTTGCAAAGACGGAGTGATGTGGCGTTCTCTGCCTACCCCTGGGTGAAGCAGTGTGATGGTTACTTAGTATTTTTTTACAAATTTGCTCATGACAAGTTTTCCTCGATCTTACTCTGCCCCTATTTACAAATACAAGTAGTAATATAAATGATCAAATGAACTCATGCACATGAATTCACAGGAACAAGACCGGAGCCCTGATTAAACATATCAACAGATCTATTCAGAGAGGAAGAAGAAAATTCACAAACAGATATACTACATTCTTAATTTGTTGAAAAATACTCTAAGGAATTGACGCTTTTTTAAAAAGTCGTTTGTCTTATAATTCCCAATTTTTCCCAACTGAATACTATGATTCAGAATAGGACCACCGAGGGATATTTCTAAAAAAAAGCTTGCAAAAAATATGAAACGACAGCTCCAACTAGGATAACTAAACGCTGAAGAAATTATATTTCATACTAATGTTCGTACTGGGCAAAGTTTTCCAACGTAACAATGGATGAATCCTTTTCAGTGACAATTCAGGAATGGATGTCTGAAACATACTTTCAGGAGAACTGAATATTCGCCCTAGAACGCCATGACATTCGCAGGCTTCCCATTCCACCCTTAACCGTAAAGGGGTGAGAAATATCCGAATCCATGAAATTAAAATCATGGCCTATATTTTGGTATTAGATGATAAAGTTTTGCTTTATTTGAACCCTTTTGATTGCTTTTTATGAAGATATTCATTCGTACATTATTATGAAACTACTATTTTTGACCCTTATTTGAACCCAGTGGTGTAAAGGGCACTACAACGAATTGGTGCAATGTAATTCGATGGTTTATTACATGAAGGAAAGGTGATCACAGTGATTTGGGATCAGGTACCAGTCCAAGATAATATTAAATATGGTAAGTATTAATAAATATATATATATATATATATATATATATATATATATATATATATATATATATATATATATATATATATATATATATATATATATATATATATATATATATATATATATATATATATATATATATATATATATATATATATATATATATATATATATATATATATATATATATATATATATATATATATATATATATATATATATATATATATATATATATATATATATATATATATATATATATATATTTATATATATATATATATATATATATTGGGTTGATGCAAAAGTAATGACCGTTTTTTATGATCCCAGGTAAAATTTTTTTTTTTCATAAATTATGAATAGTATCTTCTTTTTTTATGATTCCATTGTATAAAGGATGCTTTCCCTCTACTTTCTATTCAGTTTTGGCTTGGCCAGAGTACAGTAATGACCCCTTGTATTTTTTCAAAATGTCGTTCGATAAAGTGCATTTACGTCATTGTTTACTTTATGAATTCCGTAAAGACAATACCGCGAGTGTGGCAACCAAAAACATTTGTGAAGTGTACGGAGCAGATGTCATCAAAGTTCGACAGGTACGAAGATGGTTTGCAAAATTCCGATCTGGAGATTTTTCACTCATTGATAAACCACGTACCGGGCGGCCATTGAAGTCTGATGAAGACGAATTAAAAGTCATAATTGACACCAATCCACGTCTAACCATCAGAGAGATTGTGTCAATGATGGGAGTCAACCAAACAATCGCATTAAGACATTTGAAGCGTATGGAAATGGTTTCGCGGTACGACGTTTGGATACCTCATCAATTGTCGGCTGCCAATTTATTGGATCGTGTTTCAACGCGCGTTGCTTTGAGTGCGAGACAAAAACATGAACCTTTTTTGCATCGTTTGGTGACAGGAGATGAGAAATGGGTCGTGTACAACAACGTGACAAGAAAAAGACATTGGACTATACCTGGACAAGCCCCATTAACAACTTCGAAGGCCGAAATCCATAAAAAAAGTTATACTTTGTGTTTGGTGGAATAATAAGGGTATTGTGTAATTTGAACTCTTGGAACACGATAAGACAAGTACAACACAACGATATTGTCAGCATTTATCCAAATTGAACATGGCCCTTCAAAAGGATAGACCAGAATTGGTAAACAGAAAAGGGGCAGTGTTTCATCACGACAACGCGCGACCACATGTGGCTATGATGACCCAACACAAGCTAAATGAGTTAAATTGGGATGTTATCAAGCATCCACTGTATTCTCCAGATCTTGCTCTTTCTGAATTTTATTTATTCCGATCACTGCAAAAAAATTTAAATGATGAAAAAAATTATTCAATAGAGGAGGTAAAAACATCCCTTACTTCATTTTTCGAATCAAAATCCACGGAATTTTATACTACTGGTATTAATAAGTTGATAGAAAGATGGGAGAAGGTTATAAGAACTGATGGAAATTATATAATTTATTAAATAAATAATACACAAGAAAAAAAAAATTAAAAAAATATATGTAAAAAACGGTCAAAACTTTTGCATCAACCCAATATATATATATATATATATATATATATATATATATATATATATATATATATATATATATATATATATATATATATATATATATATATATATATATATATATATATATATATATATATATATATATATATATATATATATATATATATATATATATATATATATATATATATATATATATATATATATATATATATATATATATATATATATATATATATATATTTAATTAAAAGGGACTTCATAAGTTGTGAAATTCATTCCTTTTAAATATTTTTATGATTTTTCCTTGGAAAATTTACCAAAACTATACTCTTATATATTTTTACGTTGTGGTAATACCTATCTTGAATTATTTCTTGAAATCTATTGTGACACATGTTTCGATGCATTTCGCATCGATTTCAAACAACGTACGATGTTTGAAAATTATGTGAAATGCATCGAAAACGTGTCATAATAGATTTTACAAATAGTGGTATTTACCAAGTTAAACCCTGAAACATTACTTTTTGCTTAAGTGTACACTCGAAATTAGAGTTTTTATTTTTTTAAAGTAAAATGCTTACGTTTTTTTATTATTCAAAAAAAATATTTCGATTACTTACTTTTTCTGGGAGCCTTAGCAACTCTTTTAAAAAAAATAGTTATCAAATTGTGTTAGGGTGCTCGAACTGAGAAACTCTGACTGGAGAGTCCGCGACACTAACCATGACCAGGACCCGACACTTTTTCAGCAAAAAAAATCTCAAAAAAAGCTTGAATTACTTTGGAGCAAAAAGCTCACCGCCAGTGATCCCTGGTGCCTCCTACGCATTGCCCTCACACTCGCGTCACGATAGAACAAAAGCTGTCACGGTTCCAATTCACGTGTCACTGACTCCGAATTCACGTTCCACAGATATACGTCATAGCGATTTTTACGTTCAATGTCCTTTTTACCGTGAACCCGTTTATGGGTGTTTATATATATTCCGTTTTACGTTCAGTAATCCGATGTTTTCCATTTAAATAAATATGGCGTAAAGGAAGCATAAATTTGATGCTTTTATTGTAATTGGATACATGAAAAAGGTACAATAAAATTTGACGACGGAGAAAAAAGAAATATATTAATATTTTTATTGATATCTATAGAAAGATAAAGATGATATTTAGACAAAGATGATATATTATATCTAGTAAAAGAAACCCTCTCTTCTCAGTCTTATTCCTCATTACTGAAGGTTGTGATCCTCGTGGAAGTTATGACTTTTCTCCAGTTATCCCTTGACTACGCCGCATATGTAAAATTGTGGCCACATCTCATTCCATGGACCGATATGGTCAGCAATGCGAATGTGCTTCAAAGAGTAAGAGTAGGAAGACAGTTGCTGACTGATATCAAAGTCTGGAAGGAGTCCTATCTGGGGCATGTGCTGAGAGGAGACAAGTACGAGCTATTGCACCTAGTGGAGGGTCCGCGAGGTGTGGGCAGAAGGCAGATCTCCTGGCTCCGGAATATACGAGATTGGATGGTGATCAGGACCATCGATGCGCTGTTTAGAGATGCCCAAGGCAAGGACAATTACAATCAAATTTTAGTCGCACAGAAGATTGATATTTCAAAATGACGATGATTTTTGAAATGCAACTTCTTGGGATGCGATTCGATCAATAATTGAACGAGAATAGGACGAGAATTGAGGGTGCAATTTCAAGGACGCGTCACGTTTATTACGCACATTTCGTTACATTAAAAGGAAGAAATATAAAATATTTTCATTGATTGATTCGGCAGTCATATCTTTTTATTTTTAATTTAAGTTTTACTTGGGAAATACCACTATTTATTTAAATCTATTATAAGACATGTTTCGATGCATTCCGCAAAATTTTATCGCTTGTCGTGTCACAGTAGATTTAAAGAAAGGGTGGTATTTACCAAGTAAAACTGAAATATAAAAAAACATGAATTAAAAGTTTTTTAACACGACACAGGGAATAAATTAAAAAACTTAATTAATTTATGTTTTATTACGTAGGATATAAATTTTATACGATTTTCAAGGATATAACGTAATTTGAAATTACAATATATTTGAATTCGGGATGGTAATGAAACCTTCAGGAAGATGGCGACATCTCTCGTTCACTTACAATAGCCTGGCAGTGTTACGGGAACCGTCTGGACATAAAGTAGAAGGCTCTATGGATATTATGTCCGTAGAATTTTCATATCTTCAACCAAAATACAGGGTTGTTAGAAAAATCATATTTTTTCCAGCGTATTTAATTTTTTTTTCACATTTTTAGAATTTTGGTATTATTTTTTGACATCTCAGCATAGATGTCTTAGTGTTTTTTCACTAGAATATATATTCAATATTACCCTGGACTGGTACCTGAAGCGGAGGGCTGATCACCTTTCCTATGTTAACGATCAAGATAACACTGCGTTTATATAATACAGTGCCCTATGCACCATCGGGTGCGGATGAGGGTTTGAAGAAGATGAAGAAGACAACATAGATGAAAAAGAATATGGAAGTCTGGTAATTATAGGGCTTACGATCGTCATATGCCGGTTTAAGTGATCACTTTACACACACGTGTAGCATTCACCAATTCTACCCGGGATTGACAATCATATTATAAAAATTCTTGAAACATCTTGACATATTGATCAAATTCGGAATACAGTGCTTAATTTCACAAGGATTTCACTAGAGACATCTATGGTGAGATTATTTGTTTTAAATAATTGAAATAAAACAGTTTCAAAATACTGCTTTTTCAGTAATTTAATGTTACTGTAATTAATACACTCAAAAATGAGATAAGCACTATCGATAAAATTAAGAAAGTTGTGTTGATATGGTTTGGACGTGTGAAATGAATGTGGAACGAGTGAGGAAAGAACGGTAAAACAACGGTAGTAGAAAAAAGGAGCAAATGAAGACCGATAAAAATTTGGCACGATCAGGTTCGCCAAACACTTTAAAACGGTCAGGTCAGGAGTCAAAACAATCAGCGGGTATATATGAGGAGATGCATGAACGTGGAAGGCAAATTTTTGCAAATACAGTGTGGTGTGGTGTTCTATTCTCTCTGTCTACCTCTGCAGAGAAGCAGCGTGATGGTTAGTTTGTTGGTTATTAAGATAACTGTGAATATGACTAGTTTCGAGAACTACATGTGTTGATAAGAACGTCGAGTATAATATATTAATATTTAACCCTTTCCACTCTGACCATTTTTTCTCATAACTGATCAGCTACTCTAATAAAAAATGCGACGTTTTTCTACCATTAAAATAAATATTTTGGTTCTCTTATTTTGGGACACTCTGTCTGGTAATTCGTATGACCATGTTAATTAAGATTTTTTGGTAAAATATACTTGGGTGATAGAGAAATCAGTGATTAAAGTTATACCTGCGCCGGGCCAGACATCATAGGGCCAAAATGTCTGGCCTACAGAGTGGTAAAAGTTAAGTTAAAAAATTGGTCTTAAACAAATGTTTTATTTTTATTTTTGAATGTATATTAATTTATTTTACTCAACAGCCGAAACACCCTGTGGATGTCCCATGCATACGATTTCAGTAAATGTGACCAGAGAAATCCTTGAAGATCCTCGGATGTAATTGAAAATCGAATATTCTCTTTCCATCGGCGATTGGGGGATGTTTTAAATAAGGAGAAAGCTCTACCGAGGGATGAAAATATTATTTCTGGTGTAATTCAAATGAAGCGAATTAAAATAAGATTTAAAAAGATGAGACGAGGCTATGCTAAGCATCTTGCTTTTGCAAGTTTATAACGTGATCGGTACGGGAATTTATTATTTTTTAATTTTGTGATTACAAATGAATGTTGGAGAGTTTAAAATGGTGATATCGTAGTCGTACAGGAGAAAGGGACCTACTATCAAAACGTTAAATATAATTAAAATTTAACTTTGTTTTAAAATAACTATAAATATTTTATTAAAACATAATTCGCTCACTCCTTTCAAGAACGTCATAAATCAAAAAACTTGATTTTTCATTAGAACGTTTTTAAAGTTTAAAAATAAAACACAATTTATTAAAAATAAATATCAACCCACTTATTGAACTTTTTACTGTGAAACAGATCTTTTTAGGTACAACCTGAATGTTTTTTCTCCATTTGAAAAATATTTAGTATTTTTTAAAAATAATTAAACTATGCATTTTCTTAAAAATGCAAAAACCACATTTTCTGCCCTGTAGCGAGTAAATATTAAGTTAAAAATATGCATCTTTTGCTGGGATATAGTACATTTTCTGGGCATTCCGAAAACATGCACAATTGAAAATTGACGATTTTTGATTTATGACGTTCTTGAAAGGAGTGAGCGAATTATTATGTCTACTGGTTTCGAAGCTAACCGCTTCTTTATCAAGACTGAGTAATACTAAAACACTATCTACTTAACAATATTTTAAATATTTTGACGGTTAGGGAAATAAGCATTCTGTTGTCTAAGTGGATGCTGGGAACAAAGTGAATGGTGCACTGAAATCAGTTATAGCAAATAAAAACCTATCAGCGGAAGCTAAACTGGCAGTGCACAAAGGAGTCCTGGTTCCAACTCTAATGTATGGAAGTGAAACATGGAGTTGGCAAAAGAAGGATGAAAGTAGCCTGAATGCAGTCGAAATGCGATCTCTCAGAAGAATGTGCGACAAAACGATGTATGATAAATGTTCGAATGGTGAAATAAGGAAGGAATGCAAAGCTGAGATAAGCATTATCGATAAAATTAATAAAGGTGTGTTGAGATGGTTTGGACATGTAGAACGAATGAGTGAGCAAAGAACGGTTAAAGAAATTCATGAGGCGAATGTAATTGAGAAAAGGAGCAGAGGAAGACCGAGAAAAACATGGCACAATCAGGTATGCCACATACTTGAAAGTGGTCAGGTTAGGAGCCGTAACAATCGGCGGGTGTGTATGAGGAGATGCATGAACGTGGAAGAGGCGAAGAATGTTTGCAAAGACAGATTGGTGTGGCGTTCTATTCTCTCTTAGTTAGTTGGTTAGTTGGGAAAATAAGCTCAGGTAGATCTCAAGTGGCTTTATTTTTTTGTGTTGATTGGCAGTCACAGTCAAAAGGGATCAGGGATGATGAGTGATTGGAAACATATTTAAAAATGGACTATTAGCAAAATCACACACTTGTATATTTATTAGTTGTAAATTATTATTAATTGCCATTTTAATTTGTAATATTTCTAAGTATTCTAATTTCAGTCCTGTATTGCATGTGTGTAATATATTTATATCTTTATTTTTATCAAATGAGTAATTATTTTATATTAAGTGATTGGCAAATTTGCCTAAATTATAATAATTATTCTGAATTAATTATTAATAAAGGTTTTCACTGTTTGCTTTGAGCTTTTTTACGTTTCTTGTTTACTTTTTGAAAAAAAAATGTTATTTTTGTATATACCTTAATCCTTCAATGAGTCATAGAAATTATATATATCGGAAATATTATTTATGCTCCTCATATGTATGTATAATGTTTTAAAATTAATATAAAATATAATATCATATTTAAAAAAATTCAAAGTGCGTTGAGATGGTTTGGACATGTGGAACAAATGAGTGAGAATTTTATTGATTTAAACACTCATCCTATTTTTATTGATTTGTTTTTTTTTACATCAATTAAAAATGAATAGATATTACCACAAAGTGACTGCCGGATAAATTAATGAGTTCATTTAGTTTTATGCAGGAATTTTAAGACAAAAGACGATTTTATGATTCATTCGCCATATTAAAATATACATAAATTAATTTATTTGAGAGAGAAAACAGAACGAGGACGACCGAAAAGACTTGGCAAGATCAGATCAATCAGAACCTAAAATCTGGCGGTGTCAAGTCTACGTAATCGGAGGGCATGTATGACTAGATGTATGGATGTGAAGGAGGCGAGGAGTGTATGTCAGGACAGAAGAGTGTGGCGTTCCATCCTCTCTTCCTACCCCTGCGGGGAAACGGCGTGATGATAGTAGTAGTAGTAGCGAATTAATTTGGTGCAAGAAAAATGGTCACAGTGTCAGCGATTCTGGGTTAAAACCTTTGTATAAATATAAAACGGGTATATACTCCGTTCGTTTAGTTTAAAAGCAGACTTGCGTACGTTTTTTTACTGCTCCGTTTTTGCAGGACGATAAAATATCCAAGTTTCGGGACTCGAGCGGGGAGAAAAGAAAAGAAAGCCGAGATGGGCTTATTCGGTATAAAGTACTGTTTAAAATATAATCAATGGTAGGGTTGACAAACTTGTGTGACAAGAGAGAAATTGTATTCAAAATTGGTCGCTAGATAGGTACTGCAATTTTTTTTGTATATTTATCTTAATAATAATAAAATAATAAAACCCTTATTCGCACCCCAATGGTGCTCAGGGCACTGCGTCATATAAAAGCAGTGTTATCTTGATCGTTTACACATGAAGGAAAGGTGATCAGCCCTCCGCTTCAGGTACCAGTTCAGGGTAATATTGAATAAATATGACAGTGAAAAAATCACTTATATTTATTTTACCCCCCTTGGGAATCGAACCCGGGACCTCCAGAACGGTAGCCGAGCGTGCTGACCATTGACCATACATATGCAATATTTTAAAAGATTTACATTTAATCATAACATTGTGTGTGTGTCTAAATCAATGTTCACAAAATGGGTCTTTGCCAAATGAAAAGTTGATTAATTTTAAAAATTGAACACTTGTATAATAACACTTTTTATCAGTTTTTGGAATCACTTATCGATGAAAACAACTGTAGTTTTCGAAACTAGGCGTGTGTAATGAAATAAAACTCAATAAGTGGTTTTACACAAGTGTTTAATTTTCAACGTATTTTGAAATGGACGACCGATGAATTAGTGATAGGACTGCTTGTAGCCCCCGGACCCATAGTTGACCATGTCTGTTTTATCCTCATCTCAGCAGCATTTTGAGAGAAACAGTATGTCCAGTAAAAGAAAGCCAAAAAGCTCGAGTTTATCAAATTAATCCTGATGAAAATATAGCGTTTGCCATCAGAAAATGGGGAGAAAATTACAAATACATTTATTTGGAAGCAAAAATGGATTTAAAAAAATAAATAAACTTGTACAAGCGTTATCGATAAAATTAAGAAAGGTCTGTGTAATGAATGTGCGGCAAAACCAAGAATGATGTTTGAATGATGATTCAATGATGATTGAAATCAGTATTTCTCAATGTGGGCGATAACGCCTACTTGTGGACGTTCTAGAAGACCTTTACAGGGCATAAGAAGTCCAAATAAACAGATAGCATTGCTTAGAAGTACGACATATTTTTTTTCTTTCCCTCTTTTTATGATGGGACATTCTGGGCATTTAATTTTTCCCATTGACTAGAAATTTTGATAAGGGGGGCGCCAGGCTAAAAAAGTTCGGGAACCTGTGATCTAAGTAATGTTTTTCACTCATGAATGTAGTATATTCATGAGTGAAAATTCTAAGAAAAAAAAACACTCTTTATCTTGTTAAGGGTAGAATCTCAAGTTTTTCGTATTCAGAACGCAGCCGGCTGCGCGAGAAGCCAGACGTGTCGTCACGCATAATTGTTTTTTAGAATATGTAATGAAAAAATATCTTTATCATTCTTTTACACGCTTTATCGTTCAATAACTCTTTTCTTTCATAAACAATATATTTATTTCGAATAAAAATCTTATTTTTAAATACATTAACGGAGTTTGAAGCAACAAATTCAATGACGTTAAATGTTACCTTGGTTTAAAGACGATTAAGTAGCGATTTATCGTATATTGGGCCTTAAAGGCGTGAATTTTCCACATATCCACATATATTGCTTAATTTTATCAATGATGCTTATCTCATCAGCCTTGCATTTATTCTTAATATCACCATTCAAAGATCGTTTTGTACCTTCTTCGTGAAAATTGATTAATGGATATTACAAAAAAATATGATGTCATTCCCTGTTATGAATTCTTTTTTAATTTGACGGCTAAAAAAATACGCGAAACACTCAATCTATTTTCTGTCAAGAGTGACACTTCGATTTTACGATCGAAAAATGCTCCGCGCCAAAACAGGGAGCAAATAAATAAAAGGCGAAGGTTCGCGAAACGCTTTGGCGAGTCCATCGAGTGTCGTGCACAATAAATAACGTTTTATCATCGTCAGATCGCAGTAAAAACGGCATTGGAACCGTGTTAGGGGGTCGTCTTGTCAGATTTGCCGCCATTTTCCGCCTGACACAGTGACTTGTCGCGGATTCGGAGTGTAGATGGCGCTAGTGTCTGCGAAATACGACACTTTTGTATGGAAATTTATTGCCACAATACTGCAGAAGGTACAAAGATGGTGGCCAAAAAGATAGAACGGTTTTGATCCATACGTATTATGATGTATTGTATTTAAATTGTTTTAAATTGTTAACTTTTTTGCTGTACTTTAGCATTTAAGTATTTCGGCTTAACACGGGCTATGCCTAAAGAGGCAAAATGCAAACAAATTATATGTTCATGTATATTGAAGAAATAAATAATAAAATATTAAAATGATTAAAATTACCTATTTTTTACACGCTAGGAGGCCCTTTCAAAACATTATTTATATTTTTTATTAAACTTGTATTTGTATATTTGACCAGTTATATTATTTACAATATTTAGAGTGTGTCCATAGTGGACAAGACCTAGCTTTTTTAGACTCTTTTGCTAGTGATTTTGACTCTTACAAACAAAATTCATTGTATTTTATTTATTGTTTCGGCATTAACTTTGTGGTAAGACATGTTACAATGATTAAAGAAAACACTTCGTTTTTTAACACTTGAGTTTTATTTTAGACTACATGTTTCAGAAGTTAAACTTCCATCATTCAGGTCTGTATAATAACAAAATGTTATTATACAGACCTGAATAATGGAAGTTTAACTTCTGAAACATGTAGTCTATAATAAAACTCAAGTGGTAAAAAACGAAGTGTTTTCTTTAATTATTGTAAAATACATTGTAATAAAAAAAACTGATCGTCTTTGTATCATTGGACTGTTGGATCATTATGTCATCAGATTGTAGGTCTTTTATCATGGATAACGTCACAAAGGCCATACATTCGAACCATGACACATTTTTGGTCTTCATCTAGATATCTTTCAAAGAAGATCCATGGGGATTGCCTGGTTCAAAATATGTTCAGATTCTCTGCGTCCTATGTGCCCATACTATCTCACTTGCTTTTCCTCTACCTTACTATTGATGCCTGTTACGCCCAGGCTTACACGAATGCGTGAACTCTTTATTTTATATTTTGTATATTAAAAGCATTGATAACTTTGTGGTATGGTGATAAAACACTCTCTTTCAAAAATTTTATTTTCATACAAATGTCAAATCGTATTTTTTTTTTATTTTTTTTTTTTTAATGTTATAATTTTTATTTTATTTTAATGACCTGATGATGGAATGATTTTCAGAAACCATAAGTCACAAATAAGTGTTTAAAAAAGTGGTATTACACCAAGTAAACATTGGATGGTAAGGAGAGTGTCTTTATTTTGTCTCTAAGGGACACTCCAGCTGACCATCTAAGCATTCGCATTTCAGCAGTTTCTAGTTGACTAGAGTATTATACAACGTCCAGCATTCAGAGCCATAGAGCTGTAGTATGTATGTGTTTATTTATATATATATACATACACGTTTACATATAAATATATATATATATATATATATATATATATATATATATATATATATATATATATATATATATATATATATATATATATATATATATATATATATATATATATATATATATATATATATATATATATATATATATATATATATATATATATATATATATATATATATATATATATATATATATATATATATATATATATATATATATATATATATATATATATATATATATATATATATATATATATATATATATATATATATATATATATATATATATATATATATATATATTTATATATATATATATATATATATATATATATATATATATATATATATATATATATATATATATATATATATATATATATATATATATATATATATATATATATATAAATGTAGTATTCTTTAAACTTTGACAAAAATAAGAACGACAGGCGTAATGAAAAAGACGTAAAAATCTTCTGAATTTTAACAACGTAGACAAGATTTTTAACATGAAATTATTTGCAATACTTTGCTACTTTTACGCGACACCCTCAACGGATTTCGCGAGAATGTAAACGCGCATTTATGTCTAGATTTATGTGTCAGAATCGTGCAGTGTTTCCGAACATCTTGTAGATGCGGCATAAGAGGCAGAAACAAAAACGACCACATCCTTTTCTTATATGTTGAGGATAAATAAAAAATGATACTAATAATGATTCGGCAGTCACTGTGTGGTAATATCTGTCCATTTAAATCCAATTTAAGGCTCACTTTATATTGTCTTTGCTCCCACTGATTTAAAGTTTAAAAAAATAAAAAAATAAAAATAAGAAATCATCAGATACCATGTTAAAGATACAAGAAACAGTTAGGAGCTGATGTCAATGGTATGGGATAAATCTAATAAGCTTTCATTAGCGAGATAACACAATGTCTAAATGATCAAATTATATCAAATACAGCAAATACAAGAAATCACAGATTACAGAATAAACGAAAAACGGCAAAGATAATAATATCAAAAATTATATTATTTACAAAAACGTGCTCCATTTAGGTAAGGAATAAACGTTTTGTGTAATCTGTGTAAACTAAGTTTCACAGTAGATTGATAATGCCATAAACAGGCGAAAAAATTGTCACGATGAATTTCAATGTTTTATTTCTAAGTGAAAAAAATATATAAATATACATATATATATATATATATATATATATATATATATATATATATATATATATATATATATATATATATATATATATATATATATATATATATATATATATATATATATATATATATATATATATATATATATATATATATATATATATATATATATAAATATATTTATATATATATATATATATATATATATATATATATATATATGTATATACATTGTATATATATATATATGTATATATATATATATATATATATATATATATATATATATATATATATATATATATATATATATATATATGTATATATATATATATATATATATATATATATATATATATATATATATATATGTATATATATATATATATATATATATATATATATATATATATATTATATATATTTATATATATATATATATATATATATATATATATATATATATATATATATATATATATATATATATATATATATATATATGTATATATATATATATATATATATATATATATATATATATATATATATATATATATATATATATATTATATATATATTTATATTTATATACCTAAGTCGACCCTAAAAATCAGCGCATATTTAAAATATTTAAAAATCATGTATGAAGTTCTACAAATTAAACGCCAGAGCATTAAATAAAAGTAACGCTCTCCTTATCATTCATCCTTCATATTGTGTAATACCACATTTATTAACACTAATTCGTGACTACCAGTTTCGGAATAATTATTCCATCATCAGGTCATTAAAATGAAATTGTTACGGACTGACATTAGTTACGAATTAGTGTTTGTTAAAGTGGTATTACACAAAGTGAACGATGAATGATGAGGAGAGTGTTATATTACAATACTACAAAGTTAACAATGCTTTTAATATACAAAATAAACATTTATGTTATTTTGTATATTAAAAGCATTGAAAGCTTTGTGCTACGGTAATATGGTAAAACTCCCTCCTTACCATCCATTGTTCACTTTGCGTAATACCACGATTTTTTAAACATTTTTTAACATTTATTTTCTTATTTTGTTTTTACTTATGTTTTTTATATTTTCTCATTTTTTATATTTTCTCATTTGTTTATTTTAACTATGCTTCTTACCATATGTTTTTCTCATTTATTTCTTTTAAATATGCTTCTTGCGCCTATTTACTGTATCTGTTTACTGTTTTTATATTTTGCCATGTATTAGTATTAGTTTTGGTTATTTAAAAAAAAATCCGTTTTGTTACTTTATTATTTGTGTTCCAGTCTTGTTAACCTTAGTCCCATGTCCCAAAATGAGAAATAAAAATTACTCATCGGGAATATTATATGTTTATATGACTTATGTATGTAATATGTTTTGAAATAAATATATAAAATAAATTAAATAAATAAATAAAAATTACATCCATAGCACATGGAGATTGCCGTTTTTGTTATTATCCGGCTAGAACAATAGTGGTCCCACGTGACTACAGACGATCCACCCTCTAAGTGTGGATTTAGCCCGTTCTCTGAAAGGATATGGTCGTCGCGGGAGTTCGGCTCCTAACTAAGCTGCGCCAGGACTCGCACTGGAGCCCTTACCATGAATAAACTATAGTTCGCTCAGATGAAATCACGAGGATATTCACTTTAACTCAAATTTCTAAGGGATCGTGAAAGTTAACAGGGCTAGACGAAATAAACCGTCATAAAGTGAAGTTAACCTACATTTTATATTATTATTAGTGAAATATAACACAACATGTTGAGTGTGTCCAAATACTTGTTAACAAAATCTGGATTATCTCCAATTAATAATAAATAATA
Organism: Brachycentrus maculatus; assembly: GCF_059751285.1. Taxonomy (NCBI): domain Eukaryota; kingdom Metazoa; phylum Arthropoda; class Insecta; order Trichoptera; family Brachycentridae; genus Brachycentrus; species Brachycentrus maculatus. The sequence continues at coordinate 952 of NW_028280829.1, read as the reverse complement.
AAACCCTTATCCGCACCCCAATGGTGCATAGGGCACTGCGTCATATAAACGCAATGTTATCTTGATCGTTTACACATGAAGGTGATCAGGCCTCCGCTTCAGGTACCAGTCCAGGTAATATCGAATAAATATGACAGTGAAATATTCACTTGGATTTATTTTACCCCCCTTGGGAATCGAACCCGGGACCTCCAGAACGGTAGGCGAGCATGCTGACCATTACACTACGGAGGCGGACATCGGAATCTAATTTAAGTCCTTTAAAATAAAGCCACTTGAGATCTACCTAAACGTCTTTCCCTAACCATCAAAATATTTTGAATATTGTTTAGTATTAGTGTTTTAGTATTAATCAGTGTTGATAAAGAAGCGGTTGGCTTCGAAACCGGTAGACATTATAATTTAGCTATAATAAAATATTTATATTAATTTTAAATAAGGTTTCATTTTATTTATAAAATAAAATTATTCACTTAATAAAAAAAGCAACTGTATTTGACGTCATGACTATACAACGTCTCATTTCGACAGTTCAATGGAGGAGCGCGTTTGAATAAAATGTGAGACGTTAAATCGATCACGAGTATTTTCACGTTCCTATTTTCTTGTTTTCATATTCCTTTGACTTTAAAGGGTGAGACGAGATATTTCGTCATAAAAATAAGACCTCGACAACATGTCTCTTCAATTTCAGGGCGGAGGTATTCATGATGAATCTTTTATTTGGCATATATGACGCTTCAATTGATCGCAGATTTTTATCGCAGAGTCATATCGCTCCCTCCTTTCAACAACGTCAAATATCAAAAATCGACAATTTTCAGTTGTGCATTTCCATAATCTTCTTCATCTATGTTGGGATGTCAAAAATAAATGTAGAAGCTTTCCAGATGATTCTATGTCAAAACTCATAGTATCAGACGGATATTAACATAATATATACCGCTCACTC
>NW_028280828.1:970000-992500 GCF_059751285.1 Brachycentrus maculatus | reverse complement strand
TATATATATATATATATATAACAAACTCTCGATATTCCTTATTAATAGTAGGTATTAAAAGCCATTTTAATACTTAACAGTAATATTAATCTCCTTGTCGCAATGACAATTATGATTAATTGTTACCCATAGAATCATTTAAATTATGAAACTCGGAAATGGTGGAAAGCCTATATCATTGTTACGCGTATTTGTCCTTTAAATTAAAGCAAAGAAGAACAAAATAAATCTGTAACTATTTTGTAATTTAACTGTATTTCAAAAATTGATTTTCATGTGAAACATTTTGAAAACACAATTTAACACGTGCTGTGAAAGAGTACCGATATCGTTTCCCATAATATTACTTTCAATAAGTTTTTCAGAAAAATTATACAGAATACCTGATATTTCTACAGGTAGTTATTTGTTATGGTATATTTTGGGAAAACTAGAATGCACCGACATAGAAAACTATACGTAAATGTTTTAAGTGGGCTTTGTTAACTTCCAAAAAAAATATTGATTAATTACTTGTAACTTGTGTGGTGCAACAAAATACGTACATAGATCAAGAAAATTAAGATATTTTACAAACAACATTTTGAGTGTGTCCAAATACTTATTCGAAAAAACTGGATTATCTCCAATTACAGGAGTTATTTGAAATAATATGAAAATAACTCCTGTGATTGGAGATTATCCAGATTTTATGAACAAGTATTTGGACACACTCAAAATGTTGTAAATAAATAATCTGATCAAATTATAAGCATAAATAATAAAAATGAAAATTATATATTCTGTCTTTTCTCGTGTATGTGATTATAATCCAGGATTCGGATTTCACAAACTATTAAAAGAGTTTTTGCTCAAAAAAAACTTCTTTTCTCTCACCAATACATGTCTCTAGTGAAGTTCTAGTAATTCAAGAACAATGTTTCAAAATTGGTTCATATATATATATATATATATATATATAGAACTTCCAAGAATTTGAGTAGTGTGGTTGTCAATAATGGGTAGAATTGGTGAATGTTACACGTGTGTAAAGTGAATGAGATGTCAAAAAATAATATAGATTTATATTATCCACTGACACTTCGTGATGGAATTGCATTTTTAATTTATTATTAGATTAAAACCAATATTTTTAGCTTTTCCACTTTTTTATTTGACCAGCGACCGGGTTTCGTCGTTACCGACATCATCAGACTGGTGATGTCGGTAACCAGTCTGATGATGTCGGTAACGACGAAACCCGGTCGCTGGTCAAATAAAAAAGTGGAAAAGCTAAAAATATTGGTTTTAATCTAATAATAAATTAAAAAATAATATGAAAATAACTCCTGTAATTGGAGATAATCCAGATTTTTTGAACAAGTATGTATTTGGACACACTCAAAATGTTGTATAGTTTATTTCACGCATTTTAATAGAACCCTTATGAATCGTAACATTTGTCACTTCTGTATATTAAACAACAGTGAATACGTAACGTGCAATGAATTGTGATAATGTACAAGTATGTAAGATGATTAGTTGATTCTTGTTTTCAATTCTAAAGCTTTCGTACCTTTTTGACTTGAAATATTGTTGTTGAGGAATACATTTTCATTTTCCGAAATCGAGTTATCTTGATTTGTTTGAATTCGGAACTTTAGATACCGAGTGAAATATATCAGTAAGCCGTCTCATTAATTACAAGCGTCGTTGTAATGCTACGCTTTGAGAATAATTACGCATATGTATTATTTTAAGAAGGTTAAATAAGATTATTATTCTGAAATTGTTGCCTTATTTTCAGGAATGTGACAAATGCCTTTGAGCTTACAGTGTAATTTTCATACAAATTAATTTATTTTGGGTTGGAAATTGTTTACAAAGCAATATATCGTAACAAAGCGGAGCAGAAGTGTTACAAACATATTTAAATCTATACTTCTAATTATTATGGAACCGTTTTTTTACATTTAACACAGATGCAAAAGAATATGGGAGTCTGGGCGTTTACGAGGCTTACAACCGTCATAGGCTGATTTTTAAGTGATCATTTTACACACGTGTAACATTTACCAATTATACCCATTGACTACAAAAAATTTTGGAAGTTCTATATATATAATCCAATTTTGAAACATTGTACAACAATCACTAGAATTTTCACTAGTGACGTCTATGGTATTAGTGAGACGAAGAAGCTTTTTATTGAGCAGAAGCTCTTATATTTGTATTTCAGATCCGAATCCTAGATTATATAATAAAATCCCGTAAATGGCCAGACTTCCATATTCTTCTGCATCTTTGTTGAGATGTCAAAAAATAATATGAAAAATGACTCCTTAAATTGGAGATAATCCGAATTTTTGAACAAGTATAAGGACACACTCGAAATGTTATTATGAAACCGTATGAATTAACATTTTCTGATGAAATTCTCAAACTGACGATCAGACAAAAAGTCTCGAGGACGAAAATGTCCACTAAGCGAGTAACATTTACTTGTAAGTTGACTATAAAATAGCAAACATTTAGTTACTCCGTATCATTACTCTCTGTGCAAAGTTTTAGAAGAGAATTCATAAATTATGAAACGCATTTTACTTTTTGAATTATTAACCCTTTTATTTTTATATTATTTACTTTTGAATGTCCCTCCAAAACTCTTGGTAGCCAAAGGGTAATTATGGTAATTATAGTAATTATAGTAATCAACAAAGACGATTTCAATGATGTTAATCCTTACATATATTTTTAATTCGACTGAAATATTTTTTGGCAGAATTGAGTATAGAAGCAGACAAAAAAAGTGAAAAAAGCTTAACTTGTAGAGGAATGATTGATAAAATAAATCCTGACTGCCTTGTTAATTTAAATTAATATTTGGTATTAAAGGGATTAATGTTTAAATCTGATTATCTAAGTGGATTTTCGATTTGAGTAATTTAAATGGCGAGTGACACATTTATAAAGGAAGAGTTTTGACATTTGAGAGTACTAAAAAAACTTTTTTTAGGGCTTATGTTTTCTACGCTGAAAAATATTTTATTTCATGAACATAATGTTTGAATTTTTTTACATAAAATTATTTTTTTATAAATCTTGACATTTGGATAATGATATGTAAATGTTAATATTTTTTTAATGCGATTCATAGATAAGTCAAGATAGATTTAACAGGTGTCAACCAAGACGAAGCATCTTTTCTTGTTTGAGAAGCTAGAAATTTGAGTATTCCAGGGCTTACGACCTAGCATTAAGCTGACCGAAGTGGTCATTTTATACGCTTTGAGCTAGTCAAATGCTAGATCATAAACCATGAATTGTTAAAAAAATAATAAAACATCTTTATCTTCCTAGATGCTATATCTCAGTTTAGAATTCCATATACTTTATCCCAAAAATCATTTGTTCAAAAATGTTATGCAAATTCTAAGTGAAGTTTTTCAAGAAATCTTTGTACGAGTGCTTTTAAAAGGTAGGTTTGCTCGTTAAGGGAGCAACTATTTCACAATTTTTGTGTGATATATGCACATCTTTCTTTATATATATATATATATATATATATATATATATATATATATATATATATATATATATATATATATATATATATATATATATATATATATATATATATATATATACATTTATATATATATGTATATTTATATATATATATATATATATATATATATATATATATATATATATATATATATATATATATATATATATATATATATATATATATATATATATATACATTTATATATATATGTATATTTATATATATATATATATATATATATATATATATATATATATATATATATATATATATATATATATATATATATATATATATATATATATATATATATATATAAATATATATATATATATATATATATATATATATATATATATATATATTTATATATATATTTATATATATATATATATATATTTATATATATAAATATATATATATATATATATAAACATGTATATATATATATATATATAAATATATATATATATATATATATATATATATATATATATATATATATATATATATATATATATATATATATATATATAAATATATATATATACACATATATATATATATATATATATATATATATATATATATATATATATATACATATATATATATATACATACATATATATATATATATATATATATATATATATATATATATATATATATATATATATATATATATATATATATATATATATATATATATCTCAACTGAGTGAGAGTTTCAGCCATTTCATTATCATTGTAAGCCATTAGCGTAGCTTAGTCTGCGAATTTCGTATTTGAAAATATTTCAACTCTGAAGGAAACGCACATATTCACACCTTCGAAACATTTTGTAGACATAAATTGTGAATAAGTGCTGTCAACTGTCATGGTACACCCATCTCCTCTATACTCTTTCAGAGGCAATTTCATTTCACGCAGTCAAAAGCTCTCATACATGCAGTGTTACGCCTTTTTACATGATCATTAAATATCCCTTTTCCAAGAAATTTGTAATAGGTTCGTACAAAGGATCTCCTACGAATAAATGAAAAAAATATATTTCATTAATAGATTTATATTATCCACTGACACTTCGTGATGGAATTGCATTTTAATATATTATTAGATTAAAACTAATATTTTTAGCTTTTCCACTGTATTTTTATTTGACCAGCGACCGGGTTTCGACGTCACCGACATCATCAGACTGGTCCAGTCTGATGATGTCCGTAACGTCGAAACCCGGTCGCTGGTCAAATAAAAATACAGTGGAAAGCTAAAAATATCGGTTTTAATCTAATAATACTTATATATATATTTCGTCATAAACAAATCCAGAATAATTTTAATTTATAATTTATTCCATCGAAATGTCACAGCCATTATCATTTTTGGAAATTTGATACTGTTTCGTTAACTAATTTTGTTTATTTCAAAATTTAGTACCTTTACAGGAGGCTATATATAATATTTGCAATATAGCATAAGAAGTTTTTCTATTTATATTTACAAAAAATCGTGTTTTTTAAATTTGATATTTGATTAAACTTTAAATGTCATGTAATGAAATACTTGTGACGGTGAAGTAAAACAGAATTATGTAAAAAAAATACATCAAATAATAAAAAAGTATGAAATTTTATCTCAAAATTTAATTTAAAAGAAATTGGGACGAAATCGATATTGATTCTCTGAAACAATTTGAAAGGGGAAAAAGAATATTTTACAGCAAAATGATTTATAAAAAAGCAAATTGATACCCTTTCGCCATACAGGAGTATTAACGTACTTTAACACTGACGTCATCAACATTCCTTAAATTTGATCCCTGTCTTCGAATAATCAATGATCTACGATGGGGGACTTTGATTTAGCTTCCCATACTTTGTTTAAAAAAAATGCGATGAGCATAAAGACACGTGTAACAGAGATTTTAATGAATAGCGGTATTAAGTTTATACCACTGTTTCTTAAAATCTGCTATTAACAAAGTAAAACTAAAATTAGAAATGGAAAGATTTTTCTACAAAATAACTCTGAAGTTTCCCGTTTTAAAGTTGATACTAGTTTTAATTTTTGGTTTATTTAAAAAAAAATGTGTATTTAATAAAAATAAAACAGTATGAGTAGAAATAAAACAAATATGAATGTGATGCTATCATATTCTCAGAAATTAAGAGTAGCAATATATGTTTTATCGGAAAATGTGTTTAGTGATAGAATGTAACAAATATAAACGATTTGCTCACTACCCTCAACATGCCCCACGGTGGCATACGTAAAATAAATTTTATTAAAATAATTTGTTAAGGGTCGTAATAAACCAATACGTGCAGATTATTTTGTGGACAGATTTTTATCATCCTCTTTGCGGCAACCCAATCTGGCATGTAGGGATATTTTATACATATTTAATAAAGGGACACAAGAAACACACATATCCAATAATATTTATTTGCCATTGGAACATTCCAAAAATAAAACTTTCGCATTCCAATCCTGTCCATCTAAATTAAGAATGGATTATTCAGTGCGAATTAATACGAAATGAACGAACCTACGAGTTCTTTTCCCTAAGTGTAAAAATCCCTTACCCGTAGCATGACCTTGCATTAATAAGCAGAGTGCAAAAAAGTGAAAGAAAAAAAATAGAAAACCTAAGAGTTTTAATTCATATTTTTTCAATTTTTTTATATTTTATCATAAAAATGAAATATCTAATTGAAAATCAGGAAAAAACTTTTGAAATCCTACGAATACTAGAACATTAAATGGTTATAAGTAAGAGTGCGTTATGAGAAAACGGATAGTCATAAAACATTAAGATTCAACGCTTAAAAAAAACTTAATTTTTGAAATTGTCTCTATGGGATATTTTTTTCGGTGTTTTAAAACTTTTTTAAAGCTAGAGAAAATAAGAAGACAATAAAGATTGAGACTTTTTCCTCGGACCAAGAAAATAACGCATTCAGATGAAAGTTGACTCAGAATAAATTAAAAATACATCCGGGTTTCGATCTTAAAAACTTTTTCGCAAGTACCAATTTGTTTTTCGAAAAAGTTGAAAAGTTAATTTATTTTTTGTGACCTTCTTTTTACAGACAGATTAATCACTCTCAAGATAATAAATGTAAATTCATCGCTTCCTATATAGGATTCATATTTATTGAACTTGGAAATTTTTTAGAGTTTCATTTTGTAATATGACTTTTTATTGCTTAAAATTGTATTTTCGCTCAAAATATCTTGTAAAAGATATTTCGAGCAATAATTTTTAAATCACGTAAAAATAGTATGGCAATTCAATTTATACAATTATACAATTTAAAAAAAAAACATTGCCTTTCTTTTGTATAATATGTCATAATAATTGTTTAATATCTCTGAAATTTTCGAGTTTAATTTGAGATATTGAGTGTGATACAGTTATTGAATGTTAGGTTTGATTAGTAGATTGGTAGGGAAATGGGTTAAAGGGTTTGTCTAATACATTTAAATAATATAGTAACCCCAAGTCAACCTACATAATTGAAGTACAGGAGCTAGGATATTAATAATAATCTTAGTCATTGTGCGGAATAGTGCGTTTTTCAAAAGGGTAGTTTATAAATATTTATACATACTTACAACCAAAAGAACGCCGATTAATGATGATTTGTAAAAACCTTACATCTGATCCCTTTGACATATAATTGTTTCACAGTTTTCGACTTACATGATAGATAGTTTATCAACCATCATATTTTAATACTTTTTATATTTTTGTCAGGCTGCAAAAATTTTCAGTACTAGTAAAAGACTAGTATGTTTATTAACACGTAATTATAGTTATTATTGTAGTTTAAATATGCCTCTTGAGTATCTTAACGAACTGCATATTCCAGACGAATTAATTGGTAGACGTCTCACACTTCGATCGGCTACGACTACTCCTAAGGTAAAGTGATCTTACAGAGAAACTATTAACTATAATTTATAAAACAGTGAGAGGGAGATGATCTTTAGAGATGATCTGAAAAGGTTTTTTTAACCTTTTCCCATTTAAATCACGGTTCTTGAACTAATTTTATGAAAAAGATCTTTATAAATTATTTGAAAATATTTATAAAACTCAACAACGTTTTTACTGGTTTATGTGAAAGTATGAATGAATACCTTTATACGTGCTTAAAGAGCTTTCAGATGGAATCTCTAAAAATGGAGTTTTAAAAAATCTGTGGAAAAAATCTCACCCATCAAAACGTCAGCAGTGAATGGTGTACATAACACTTTCAGCTAAAGCTTTTAACACTTCCTTTACACTATTTCCTGGATTGGTGTCGAGGAAGAAAGATATTTTTAAGTGCTGTGATTTTTTTATGTGAATGAAGATACCGTTTATTTAAAAATATATTAGCTAAGAATAGCCCAGGTAACAATATCTCCTTCTAACCTTGTGAACTGTATGTTACATTCATATTATTTTTTGACATCTCATCAAAGATGAAGAAGAATATGGAAGTCTGGGCATTTACGGGGCTGACGACCGTCATAGGCCGGTTTAAGTGATCACTTTACACACGTGTAACATTCACCAATTCTACCCGTTATTGACAACCACACTACTCAAATTCTTGAAAGTTCTTTACATAAATGAACCGATATTGAAATATTGTTCTTGAATCACTAGAACTTCACTAGAGACATCTATTTGTGAGATGAGAAGAACCTTTTTATTGAGCAGAAACTCTTTTATTATAATCCAGATTTTGTGAACAAGTAATTGGACACACTCAAAATGTTCTGTTACATTCATTAGGAGGCAAATTTGACTTTCATAGTTGAGATTTAATAGAGATAAACCAGTATATTTACATCTTTTAGTGCTATTTAGGCTTAACTATTTAGTAGCATGGAGTAAAAAGTGTGTTCTTTCTGAAACCTGATCTATTTATTACTTGTGACAATTGGTTTTGGTAATAAATGAATAAATAAATATGCACACGTATGTTTGTGTTTCTATATATATATATATATATATATATATATATATATATATATATATATATATATATATATATATATATATATATATATATATATATATATATATATATATATATATATACATATATATATATATATATGTATTTGTTACCTATTTACATAATATGTTATTCTTAATTTATTATTTTTATGGAACTTGACAATATTAGATGAAGTGTTGTGTAGTTTTTTTTTTATCTTACAATTGTAATGTACATAAAAAAGACGGTTAAATAATTGAACAAAAAACGACGGTTAAATAATTAAAAAACGACGGTTAAATAATTAAAAAAAGACGGTTAAATAATTAAAACCAGGTTTCCGATATTTTCGGAAAATTCACGTCACCGATAAAAAATTTAATTTAAATATTTTTTTTTAATCATCGATTTTTTTAAGGAAGCGATCAGCTTTAACTTAATAAACGCTTTACTTCCTACTTCGAGTGATAAGTAAATTTAAATGGATCGTAAAATACAAAAGCTTGCCGGCACATCCGTGTTTGAAACTTGACGCTGTCAATAGTGAGGCTTCCCACCCTACTTCCACCTGCTCGAGGACTAAATTAAGCACCTCTCTTGTTTAATTTTACAAAGTGGGATTATGTGTTTGTCTTCGTGCCCCTGTATAGAACCCCTAATGGCGTTTTTATTCAATTTGATGGAGGCTTCTCCAGGCAACCGCGTCGACCAATGACCCATTTGCCACCGAAATTAATCCCAATTCCCCCAAAACATAAAAAAAAAAATCGTGATCCAAGTGTAAGAAATGATTAAATACTTTAATTCATATTTAAAGACACTATTCCCCACAAAAGTATTACACTTATTTAAAAAAAAAGACAATTTGTACAAAATATATAACAAACTTCATTTCAAAATAAATCCCTTTCACGAGCGTTGTCGGATGGTTTTTTAATGTTTTCAGCAAATAAATCTTGATTATTATAACTTTTGACTGCATTTATAATTATTAAGGGAATAAGCTATGAATGTTTGTATTTTATCGATTTAAAATCGCAATTTTTTTATTGTGTAGTGACTACCTAACACCGAGACGCGCATTTTATTTTAGCACCGGAAGGGAAAGTTAAAAATACTTTAAAAAAAATAGTGATTTTAAAATCAAGTCACATTTTACTTTTATTTGATTGTATATTTGTATTTATTTCTCAAGAAGATTGAGGGCCGGAAAAAATAGCTTAGATTCAATCTATGGCAGACATGGTTAAATTTAACCAGAATAATTAGTGGAAAACTCAAAACACACATGAGCTTTATCTTTACTTTACTTAACATGAATAAATAATTCATTTTGGTGCGAGTGTTGTAAGGTATCTCGAGTTAGTATTTATTCAAATGAACTAAATATCTATTCACAAACTGCCGGATTTTACTCTGTTGAGTATTTTAGAGGCTATTGTTTCATGCAAATGTTTAATGATTTTAATGTTTTGTCCGCTTCCATAGTGTAATGGTCATCAGGCTTGGCTACCGTACTGGAGGACCCGGGTTCGATTCCCAGTCAGGGGCTAAAATAATTTTTAATTATTTTTTCACTCTAATATTTATTGAATTAACCCTGGACTAGTACTTGAAGCGGAGTGCTGATCACTTTTCTTTCATCTGTAAACGATCAAGATAACACTGCGTTTATATTATGCAGTGCCCTATGCGCCATCGGGTGTGGCTGAGGCTTTGCAGGAGAAGAATGTTTCATGAGTCACGGGCAAAAGCTTTTTATGCAGTTTCCGTAACTAAAATAATGAAATCGAATTTAAAAATACTTTTATGTATAATTTTTATTTTTATTTAATAATTTTTACCTAAAAACGGTAGCATTTGACATCGTGAAGACAAAGTAGTTTCCAATTTTAAGCTATAAATATTTTTTTATTTAAATCGAAATACGGAAATTATTTATTTTTGTGATAACTGTTTCTATGACTAAAAAATATGATTGTTGTCAGGAATGTGGGTATTTTTCTTACATATTGATTACAACAACGTAGTCGCAATCGTGTGCATAGCCACGTAGTCTGGCGACATTGATATTTAAAATATTGTTCATTCATCGTTCAATTACAAATCTTAAATTAAATTTCCATATATAATGGTTAGCGTTTAGTGTTTTGCATACGGCAAGTCTGTTCATTAGTTTACATCAGAAATCGCTGGAAAAAATCACCGTCATTGTCTCGTTGTCGCCTAAACTAAGCTCCAGATTTCTTTAGTCCAATAAAGAAAGCAGAAAGAGTATTGGAAATTAGATTAATGATCATGGTATAAGCAATTAATTAAAACTTGATGGGATGATTGAAATTATTCACATTGTTCAGGGTGATTTATTAGGTTTTCTACTGCCAACGCCTTATCCTTAGTTGTCCATAGAAACTTAAATTGTCGAGCCTACATCTCAAAGCCTTCCATAAATATCAAATAATTAAAAAAATGCCTAAACGGATATTACTCCATATTATCTACCGTCAGATTGTTATGGTAATTTAGTAATTTAACTACGAGCTTATTCACTCTGTGTATGTATTTTTTTCCAAATTAAATTAAAAGCCAAAAGAATGCCATGTAGACGTAAAATTATAAAATTTTTGTAAAAATATTATTATTAATATATATTGAAGTTTGAACGTAGGTGGAAATACGTTTCGTAAATTAAATTCTTAAAATTAATCTATAAATAGTTAAAAAAGACTTATCCATTCAATGATGCACATGCAATGCAACATCAGATCGATGCAGCTTTAAGTTTCATTATTTATTAATTTAGCACTAACTTTGTGGATAAATATAAAAAGAAAACTTTTGTAAAATACCATTTTTTAATTTATTATGAATACAAACGAGTTTGTACTTTCAACTTGTTGATGAAGACATCTGTTTTATCCAAACTAGTTGTGTTTACATCAATAAACTCAAAAAAGATCTTTTAAAAGTGTTTTACTTTTTTAATATTACAATCATTGTTTGGTTTATCGGTAATCACGAAAACGAGATATTCGCAACTAACGATAACTGCTTTTCTCCTTTTTTCAAACCTCTTCCTCCAGTTTGTTTTCCATTAAGCAGTTATATTTATAACAAAGCATTTCTTTAAATACAAATGTATGTATTTCCTGAAAAGTAAATTGAACCCCAATATTCCAAAATCTGACACACTGGGCTCGTCATCTTTCCTCAATGTTATTGACGTTTAAGTAAACACCGTTTCGATCCGAATTTTTTTTTTTAAGTATCAAAGTGGATAACGAAATCACATTTCAGACTTGAGATCACCAGTCTCATGATACGGGTAAATATGGAATGTGACCTCTTACAAAAAAATAGGTATTTAGTTGAAATATTTGATTAAAATAAAAAATTAAAGCTTTTATTTAAATTTTGAATCCCATGGAAATCTAACCCTGGAATGTGAATACTGAACGCAAGAAAATTGAATAATTTAATTATATTTGAATTCCCAAACGTATATACATATGTATGAAAAAAATTAACTCAACCTTAACGTATAAAAGTGATTCATGGAGCTGGCAAAAGTAAGATTGCGGTCAAAATGCGATAACATGAATGCGTGGAAAAACGATGTGTGGTAGATGTTTGATATGGTGAACAAAATAAGAAATAAATGTACAGCTGAGATAAACACTATCGGTATAGTTTAGAAATAGTTTTAAAAAGTTTTTTTCAGGTAGTTCCAGCTTGTGAAAATCAGAGAAGATCGGAATACCAAATACACATAGAAGCAAATGAATGACTAGGAAAATTTAAGGTGATCATGTACCTTAATAAATTTTTCCATATTCTTCTTCATCTTTGATGAGATGTCAAAAAATAACACGAAAAATACTCCTATAATTGGAGGTAATCCAGATTAGTGAACAAGCGTATGTCCAAATATACTCAAAATGCTGTACTTAAAAGTAGACTGGTCAGATCTCAGAATTATTGTGCGGGTATGTATGAAAAAATAAGTGAACGTATTAGGGCGTACTAAACAGGGCGTAAACCAGCCTACAGCAGGTATTAAGCCCTGTAAATACTCATATTTTCATATTCTTCTTCATTTTTGTTGAGATAACTTAATCAGATTTTTTTTATTTGTATAGTAAATCATTAATCACGAATAAAATTAAAGCTGTGAAATAAAAAAGAAGAAATAAGATGAGTTTCTGTGTAATTTAGACGTACTCGTTTCAGGAACAAAATTATCTCCTGTCTGTTAGGAAAATTAAAAAAAAAAAAACTTCTTAGCGCCTTTTTCCTTTCTTTACTCCTTCGCAGATTGGATTAAGGTACGAACCGTCAAATAATTACTCCCCTACTCCCTAAGGAATTAAAGACGATTCCTTAAAGACTGCGGGCAAAAAAGCTCGTTTAAAACTGTTTGCTCACCTTAATTATGAATGCTTGTGTGAGCTTTTCTAATTCAAATATTTATTTATCATATTATGAAGGTGTTGCTTTAAAAGGCGTTAAGTTTTCAAATCAGAAAATAAATATTTAAACGCACTTGCAAATAAAATATATGTAAAGTCGTATTCCTGTAACACTTAACAGATGGCGGTGCCATTCAGGTCAGAAAAAAAATCGCATATTTTTAGATTTTCAAAAGGTACACGTGAGAAAATATTATAAAAATTATATGAATTAAAGAAAATCACCTCATAAATTTTCTGTATGGTTATTGGATCAAAATTTAATTTTTTATACCGGTATAAAATAGAGTCGTGGTTATAAGATACGAACACTTTTTTGTATGATAGATGTTTGAATAGTGAAATAAGGAAGGAATGCATAGCTGAGACAAGCATTATCGATAAAATTAATAAAGGTGTGTTCAGATGGTTTGGACATGTAGAATGAATAAGTGAGGAAAGAGCGGTAAAACAAATATACGAGGCAAATGTAATTGAAAAGAGGAGCAGAGGAAGACCGAGAAAAATTTGGCACGATCAGGTATGGAAAATACTTGAAAGCGGTCAGATTAGGAGTCGAAACAATCGTCGGGTATGTATGAGGAGATGCATGAACGTGGAAGAGGCGAAGAATGTTTGCAACGACAGAGTTGTGTAGCGTTCTATTCTCTCTGCCTACCCCTGTGGGAAGCAGCGTGATGGTTATTTAGTTAGTTTTTTTACACTTAAAATATATTTAAAAAAGGCTTAACAGTTTGTCCTTTGAATCAACTAGATTACCATATTAATTTTGTAATAAATATAGAAGCTAGGAACAATGTTAATGCATATTTAACCTCGGCTCGTAACGCATGTCTTGTTGAAAACTGTTGGTCTTCGGGTCTGCCAAAAATCGCATGTGTTAGACATTTTGTGTAGTTTTGAGTGATTAAATGGTGCTATGGTGGTGAAGGGTGGTATTTTTTGCATGCTGTGATAGTGATTGTCCTGACGAAGAGACGGGTACGTCTTGAAACCGGTAGACATAAAAATCTCGGTGAGTGGTTATATACTAATATTATCAACATTTTTGTAAAAAAATAAATAAGTAAAAATGTTAATTCTTTTTTTGACTCTGGGTATTATTCTGATATAATCATAATGTAGATGCTCTACAGGTATATACCGATGATGAATGTTTCTTTATAAGAAGAGCTCGACGTATTTTAAACAAAAGGGCTAGTAAGAGGTACATTGGAAGGTATTGAACCGAAATGAAGAAGGAAATAATTAATGACCGTACTAAAAGGAGCACAAAAATATTATGACACCTCAAATATTGTACTTCATCTTAATCAAGTATAATCGGCTTATAAACAAAACAATATTTTAGGCAAAAACAACAGATGTTGCCGAGTGCATGAATTTATTAAAATTGGTTTCATCAAATACCATCATTTATCATCGAAGGAAGGGAAACAAAATAAAAAAATATATAAAAAAAAATAAGAAGAGTGAAAATACAAAAAAAAACAACTTACCATCACACCACTTCCTTGCAGGGGTAGGCAGAGAGAAAAGAACGCGACACCAGTCTGTCTTTACAAACAAACTTCGCCTTTTCTACGTTCATGCATCTCCTTATACATACCCGCTAATTATTTTGACGTTTGACCTGATCACTTTCAAATCATTTAATTACTTGATAATGCTTAGTTTTAAACCATATTTGCTGTCTAAGTGGAGCATAAGGAGTCCACAAACTGTCTCCAGGCTTTTCTGCCGGCTGCCAGCTGCTTTACATCCTCCTAAGGCAGATCCACGTCCCGAAGTTCCCATGTTTCACAGCCGTAAAATAGCCTCTCTCTCTTCAGTCTACTTTCGTTCTACTCTATATTCGCCACATAAATTTGTTTTACCGTTCTTTCATCACCCGTTTGATTCACATTCCCAAATTATCTCAACACACCTTTTTTTTAAATTTTGTCGATAATGCTTATCTTTGCATTGCATTACTTACTTATATTTATAGAAACAAAAAAATACAAAAAAAACACTTTATTACCATTAATTAAGTATAAACAATAAACATTGAGGATAAGTCCCTCTCCAACCACAAGAGCTTAATCTCTTAGTAAGTAGTTACAAATAGTAAATTTAGTTACGATATATTTTAACTTAAAAATAGTACATTTTGACATAAAGAGGATATGGAAGTCTGGGTATTTACAGGGCTTATGACCTCTCATAGGCTGGTAATGTGATTACTATACACATGTGCAACATTCACTATTCTACTCTTGGTTGGCAGCACCACTATTTTTTTTAAATTCTAACGTATATTGATCAATATCGTGACACAGTACATATGAGTTTACAACAGCTTACAAACTGTTAAAATAATTCATTTGTAGAGAAAATAAAGATTTATGAGTATTTGGATACATTCAAAATGTTGTAAAAAAAATAGTAACATATTCTTAGCTGATTTTTTTATTCACTTTATTATTATTATTATTTTAGACTTAAATGTGAAATACAAGTAAACCATCATAAAGACTGTAGTTGCTACCATTCAGTGGTAAATTTAAATGTAAAATAATATACATGAAAATAGTAACTTATCCAAACTTCGAAAATAATAATATGCGTGCCATTTCAGACGTAAATGTACGATGTTTCTATACAAATGGGATGAGCACCCTTCAGAGGCTACAGTAGTCGTTTGAAAATTCGGATATAACATGAATATTCAGATCCCGGACATTATCTGTTAGCTGGAAACTACAAGTACCTTCAATGTTCTGAACATCTCTAACAAAGGTCATGACAAATAATCTCAACAAGAGACCTGCGCACAATCGAATCGTAAACTAGGAATTCGTATATTAAAATTCCTATAAAGGTACTTTTACTCTCAGTAGGGTCAAACGTTGATACGAATTCTGTTCATTCGGTTGAAGCACGTATGAAAGAGGCAAATTCAATATATATTATCCGTACAGTTTAAAAATCACTGCACATACACATACACGTATATATATATATATATATATATATATATATATATATATATATATATATATATATATATATATATATATATATATATATATATATATATATATATATATATATATATATATATATATATATATATATATATATATATATATATATATATATATATACACACTCTAAATGTTGTAAATAAAATAACCGGTCAAATTATAAGCTACACAAAAAACTGAAAACCATGTTTTCGGGCGGGTCTCAGTGTGAGAACATAATCCAGTATTCGGACCTTGCACACAAATCAATGAGTATCTGCTCAATAAAAGCTTTCCTCGATCCAACAAAGATGGCTGTTGTGAACTTAAATAAACTGTGTCATGAGATTGATCAATAAATCTAGGAGCTCCAAAAATTTCAGTAGTATAGTTACAATCATGGGTAGAATGGTGCATGTTGCACGTGTGTAAATTGATCACATTACCAGCCTATGAGATGTCGTAAGCCCTGTAAAAACCCAGACTTACATATCTTTCTCATGTCAAATACTTATTTCTAAGTTAAAATAAATCACAGCTACAAGTAAATTAACTAGTAAATAGTTACAACATTTTGAGTGTGTCCAAATACTTGTTTTCAAATCTGGATTATCTCCAATTACAGGAGTCATTTTCATATTATTTTTGACATCTCATCAAAGATGAAGAAGAATATGGAAGTCTGGGCATTTACGGGGCTGACGACCGTCATAGGCTGGTTAAAGTGATAACTTTACACACGTGTAACATTCACCAATTCTACCCATTATTGACAACCACACTACTCAAATTCTTGGAGCTCCTAGATATATTGATCAATCTCTATATATATGAACCCATTTTGAAACATTGTTCTTGAATCACTAGAACTTCACAAGAGACATCTATTGGTGAGATGAAAAGAAACTTGTAATATGGAATTTCCAAGAATTTGAGTACTAAAATTGTCAATAATGGGTACGGTAAAAAATAGTATTGTAAATATTTGTTAAATTCACTGCTTTCTAACAAACTAAGCTCTTGTGCTTGGAGAGGAACTTTCACTAAAAGTCTATTGTTTATACGTACATGTTTGTATTTTGACAATGCGTTGATGTTTATTTTTCTCCATTCAACAATGCTTTATTTTATTTGCAGTAAATATGAGAATTTTTATTTTTAATTTTGTCGTTTTATCAAATCATTACACAACAACAGTCGAATATGACGAGACGGAATAAAATATATGTATGTCAATACCACCCTCCCATGAACTTTTTTTATACGAATTATATAACGACAATCATTTTACTCTCGGATGAAGGGTAAAAAAAATCACGTAGGTATCTGGGGTGCACTGAGTTGATATTATGGCCATTCGTCTAAAAGAAGATTGGGGTAAGAGACCACAGAATTTCGTACTTTTCATAAAAGAAAAGAATAACGAAGTCACGATTTGAGCCTTCATCTTCAAATGGGAATTCTCACGAGTTTTTATTTTCTCTTCCTTCCTGTATTGAAGAAATTTTCAGCAGAAAAAAGGATGATATTCTCAAATAAATGCTTCATCAGAGGGTCTCATATGCGAACAAACGTTTATTACATAACGTTTCGCAAATAGTGTTTCGCAAAAATTCCAGTAAAAGGTTTTTTTGTTAAATTCAATTTGTACAGTGGGTTTAGATATTTAACATCTAGCAGCCCAAAATTGATCATTAAATAATCATAATACTTGAAAGTGGTCAGAATAGGAGTCGAAACAATCGGCGGGTATGAATGAGGAGGTGCATGAACGTAGAAGAGGCGAAGAATGTTTGCAAGGACAGAGTAGTGTGGCGTTCTATTCTCTCTGCCTACCCCTGCGGGAAAGCGGCGTGATGGTTAGTTAGTTAGTTAGTTAGAATAATCATCATTTTTTCTTGAATGTTTTTTCGCAGATTCTTTGTTGCACATTTTATAAACTTTATAAAATGAAACATCTTTGTTTTAACCACTTTTTTTTATTATTACACTTTGACCAACCGGCTTCGACAAGAACCTTGTCAGTATTAGGGTTTATTGTATTCTAAAACATTTAAATACTCATAGTTAATAACATTCCCTTACCAAAAACTTCGACACACTCCTGATGATGACAAGGTTCTTGTCAAAACAGATTGGTTAAAGTATACTAAAAATAAAATAAAAAAATTGCTTAAAACATAGTTGTTTAATTTTATAAATATGATGTCTCAGACGAATGTGCGGCAAAGCGATGGCTTTAAAGATTTCGAATGATGTAATTAGGAAAGAATGCAGTGCCTACTGAGAACAAACACATATGAAAAGAATAACTTTTATGACTGTATGGCGTGTTGGACGAAGAGAGTAAAAACGATTCTTCTACTCTTTCTTTTCAACTGCCGGAAGAGGAAACGTTTTAATTTTTTGTCTGATCAGGTCAGTTAAACTACAGGCGTTTTTCTCCGAAAATATGTGAACGAATGAAAAATAACTTTACACTGTGTAAACACAAAAATTTCTCGTCGATAGTAATTTTTGATATATTATTTTGCTTATAAAAAATATATCCCTTATGTGTTTTTATAATTAAAGGGATAAAATCGTCGTATGACGATATTCAGGTGATACAAGTCTTTTTTTCTTCCTATTTTGACAATTCCCAAGTAGTTACAAGGAATACACGTCCAATATGTTCAACCTTGTATCTGTATCAGGCTCCAAAGCTTGCGAGGGTAGCCAATCAAGCGAGGCCAACAGAATACTTGAACAAGTTTACAAGGGTAGAAACGTAACTTGTTTCGCAGCAGGTGCCTTTTTTGTAACGAATGCTGGACTTTTTTCTGCTGAAAATATGTGACTGACAAATTGAGATATTTGCAAATAACACAATTAACTTACGTGTACTGCAATATGACGAGTTGCCTTTTTTTGACACTTTAATTGAGGTTTCTAAAAGAACCAAAAATATTCAAAAAATTTATATTGGAAGCGGAAATTTTTTATTTTTTTTATAAAAGTTATATCTAAAAATGACTTTTCTGGACTGTACTAAAGAGGGGTATTTAAAATCCCACTAAAACTAAGTTTCATCGATAATTTGATGATCATTCTAGCAATTTGTTTTAAATTTTTTGTCATCCTTAAAATTAAACTGATAAATACTTACAATGATTAAAAAAAACACTTGTTTTTTACCACTTGTGTTTTATTATGGACTAAATACTTTTTTTTTTGTGTGATTTTTTTATTAAAGTTTTCTCACGGATAAGCTGTCAATATTATAGTTATCTCAACTCAAACTCAAACATCTTTCGTTCCTTCTGAAAGAAGGTGATCGCTCAAACCAGTTAAATGCCAGGTCATAAGCCCTCGGAGGCTTAGACTTTCATCTTCTTTCATATTAAACTGAATGATAGATGTTTTATATCAAGTTGCGACAACTATTATATTGACATCTTATTCGTAGAGTGGTCCAGTGTGTGATGATATCTAATTTGTCGAAAATTCCATACTTCAAAAAAAAATTCAAAATTCAACAGATGTTTTTCAAATAACCCTTCTTCATAGTATGCTTATTTTTCATATATTCTGTTTAAGAAAGTAAAAATTATTAGTCTAGGTATTTACAGGCATTACAATCAATGAACACCTTTAAAATTATTTAGATCATATTTAGCATCCTGCCAATGATAAAACAATCCATCAAAATTTAATTAGTATTCCCTATTTTTTTAAATTTAATTTTGGTACCACTAACGAATATTAGAAGTAATGTGTTTTTTTATAAATATTTATTCAAACTGTTGAAAGATATTGTGAGAAAATATATTTTTTTTGTTACCTCTCAGATAATAACGATAAATGATATCATATTTCTTTGTGTTGAGATGATAAAACATCATTAAGGATCGGCGCGACAGTTCTTATCAAGCCTTAAAGCGATACAATAATTCAACATGTCAGTTTTACATGAATTGTTGGATAATTTACAAAAATTATAATATATATATATATATATATATATATATATATATATATATATATATATATATATATAAATAAATATATATATATATATATGTATATATATATATATATATATATATATATATATTTATATATATATATATATATATATATATATATATATATATATATATATATATATATATATATATATATATATATATATATATATATATATATATATAATATATATATATATATATATATATATATATATATATATATATATATATATATATATATATATATATATATATATATATATATATATATATTTATATATATATATAAATATATATATATATATATATATATATATATATATATATATATATATATATATATATATATAAATATATATATATATATATATATATATATATATATATATATATATATATATATATATATATATATATATATATATATATATATATATATATATATATATATATATATATATATATATATATATATATATGTATATATATATATATATATTTATATATATATATATATATATATATATATATATATATATATATATATATATATATTTATATATAAATATATATATATATATATATATAAATATATATATAAACATATATATAATATATCTAAATTACGTATTTTTTCATATCATTTGTATGTAAATTAAAAATATAATACACAAATAAATTAAAATTTCACTTGTCATCTTGAACATCACAAAATTTCAATTTTGTTTAAATATAATTTTTTAAATTTAAAAAAATTCATATGCACACTATCTATTCATTAAAATAACTTTTAAATATTTTGTCTATTTCTTCTTTATTATATTAAATATTCAGATTTAAAAAAATATGTATATTAGTATTTGATGAACGCTGAATGTTATTTAGATCATATTATACATTGAGAATATCTTTGATATTTTATGACTGTTTTTTTTTAATAATCGTATCGCTGAAACCTTCTTTTTAAAAATTGAATTTCTTTTATACCTTGAAAAAGGCTTCAAATAATGAATATATTGAGCCTTTTCTATTGTACGTACAATTTTTACCAACATTATTATTTTTCTTTTTATGAAAATGTAGGTATTTCAAAATAACGAACAATTCCATTCAACTACAAAGGATTTCACTGACTTTCTTTTGACCTGGAAAACAGTTGTCATAAATAATATTTAAGTGTAATATTAAAATAACTTCTACCATATTTCTACCTGGAAAATATCTTTTTTCCTCAAAATAATATTAGATTTACGGTAACAATACGTTCAGTGTGTCCAAATCCTTGTTTTCAAATCCGGGTTGGTCCACTTAGGAGTTTTTATATTGATATCTCAACATTGAGAATAAATTGGAGCCTGGATATTAACGAGTCTTGAAATAAAATCACTGATAAATTTTATGAAATTTAAAAAAAAACTTAATATAAATATCAACAACATTTTAAGTGTGTTCTTATACTTGTTTTCAATTTTTACTCTTACGGGAATATTATATATACTGTATATATGACTTATGAATGTAATATGTTTTGAAAAAAAAAAATCTTAATTATCCAATTATAGGAGTTGTTTCATAATTTTTTATTGGCATTTCAACAAAGATGAAGAAGAAAAAGAACTCCTATAATTGGAGAACCAGATTTGTAAAAATGAATTTGGACACACATAAAATGTTATTAATAAATTTTCTGGTCAAATTATAAGCTAAAATAATGAAATGAAAAGGATATATTCTGGCGTTTCTCATGTATGTAATTATAATTTAGAATTTGCACCTCACATACAAATATAAGTATCTTGTGAAAATTCTAGTGATTCTTGTACAATGTTTTGAAATTTAATTAATCAATATATAAATATATATATATATATATATATATATATATATATATATATATATATATATATATAATATATATATATATATATATATATATATATATATATATATATATATATATATATATATATATATATATATATATATATATATATATATATATATATATATATATTTATATATATATATATATATATATATATATATATATATATATATATATATATACATATATATATATATATATATATATATATATATATATATATATATATATATACATATAAATATATATATATATATATATAAATATATATATATATATATATATATATATATATATATATATATATATATATATATATATATATATATATATATATATATATATATATATATATATATATATATATATATATATGTATATATATATATATATTTATATATATTTATATAAATCGGATTGAGAAAAATACATAAGTCTGTGTATTAACAAGGTTTAAGACCTGTCATAGGCTGGGTTATGGATCACTTTACACACGTGTAAAAAAATCTAAAACTTATATTTCTGCATTGAGATGTCGAAATGTAAATATTACTTCTTAGTGGAGAAACCCAGATTTGA
>NW_028280828.1:887500-965000 GCF_059751285.1 Brachycentrus maculatus | reverse complement strand
TTTTGGGTGTTCCTCGTATTATGGACCAGGGCTGTTTCTTTCAGTGACTGAGATGATGAATAGCGAGAAGAATCACCCAATTATACTGGAAAAGACACTACTAGGGATACAAAAACGAAGGTTAATAAATTATATCTCAGCAGGATTTAACTCCCTGCCACAAATCCAAAAAAAATGATGAAATTTTTCACACAAAAACAATGAACTGTGTTGGACTGGTCAAAAATTTTGCCATAAACATAGTTGGAAATCTATCGGCAATCTGTAAGAATCTGCTCTCTAAAATTGATTGCATTGAGTAGAGCAAATCAGATTTATCAACAAGTGTTTGGACACTCCAAATGTCGACAACAATAAATATTTTAAGATAAAGTAATACCGTTATTTTTCCTTACATACTCGTAAAATCGACGCAGAAGTTTATGTTAAACGTAAACGATTGTAAGCGACATATTTTTCGTTTCATTGTCTCGCTCCTCACCTAAAATCCTCATTCAAACTTGATTCTGAATACAACCACTGTAAACAGCGACTTAGTACTCAAGTGAAAACACTTCATCATGACTTCGAGCCAGGCTTCTTCTTATGCTGCGTGTACTTTCCTCTTACCTTTGTAGAATAATCAACATTATTTCGTATATCTCTCCTCTCAAAACAGCTTAAATATTCTAGCTTTCCGATTTTATAACGCCTATAACCTAAAACATCTTCTATCGAACTAACTGAAGCTGTGACAATTTCTGTAGCATTTCTTTTGTTTTGTTGATTAGAGGATTTGTAGTTTTTGAAACTAGTCGTGTTAACATAAATCAATTTAAAACCAACCGCCTGACATGTGTATGTAAAATAGAACCCAATCAGGTATCCAAAATAAATGAACAGATAAAGTACTTGATTGAATTTGTGTAAGTGTTTAGTTTTATTTTCTGATTTGTTTCATTTAAACATGCTTTTTACCTTATTTTTTATACCCCTTTTTACTTTACCAGTTTATTGTTTAATATTTTATATTTTTTCTTGTGTTAGTTTTGTAAATTTTTTATTTTCATTTTATTTTTTTTAAACTTTCTTATATGTGTTTCAGTCTTGTTAACCTTGATCCCATGTCCCATAATGAGAAAATATTCATCTGGAATGTATGTCTTATGTATGTAATATGCTTTGAAATAAATAAAAATAAAAGTGGTCTATGTTTTAAATATTTAAGTCTTCCTACTTACGAAGTTCCGGTACTTATTCATATTTTGAAACCATGGAAAATAACTAAGTATAGCATACAACTTATATGCTTTTTTACAACATTAACATTTCTTTGTTAAACTGAATTTTTATAAAAAAACAACAATTTTATAGTTTTTTCTACTTTTCTACAAATTTGGAATAAAATATATAACTTTATAGTTAGAATTATATAGAGTAAGGGTCTACCAAGAAATGGCAGTACAAAATTTAAATATTTTAAATGTGAAAAACCTTAATAGTTTTTGTTTTATTTTAGAATGCGCAAACTGAGGTTTTACGTCTTTATTAATAAAGAAGTCTTGAAGTTGTTTCATGGAATTTCAATGCTTAATTTAACCTTTTGAGAGCGGTCTTACTGATCATTACGATGAATGGACATTTTCGATTCCTTCGTTCTTATTTAAAGACGCACTTTGGTCAATTGTTGAGTTTTACTTACGGTAATGCATTTTGTTTTAGACAAATTTACTTTAAGATCTCTTTCGTTACAAAATACGTAATTTTAATTTTGGGTATGTTCAAATTTTTATTCACATACTTATGCTGTATTTATTTTCTCATGCCGCTTCACCGCAGGGGTCATTGCAAAATATTATTCACAATTTTAGTATTGTAGTTGTTAAACCTAAGTAGGATTGTGAAAAATACACAGTGTTTAAATTAATTACTGAAACAAGCCAATGATATACGCCCTTTAATGATCAGAATTCCATATATCCATGTCGATTGTCTTCACTTATGTTGAAATCTATTTAAAACTTCAAGAATAATTTTTATTTTTGTAAACTCTCTATATTTTTAGTTAGAATCAGAGCGTCATTTATTTTTCATTCGATATTGAATAAAATGGGAAATTTATTGTTTTGAATTAATTATCACCCCGTTTTTTTGTAGATTTTTTTTCATGGAAATGTTTTTTTTATTCCCTTCTTTAGATATTGCTGAAAGGGAGCGTGCAGATGTAAATCACTGCATTGCGCTTTCTAAAACTACCCCAGGCATAACGTAAAAGAGATACTAACGTGTGCATTATACACGAGTATAAACCATATACATTTGAACATGTTGTAATATCTATACCAACCTTCTCAATACTTGCTCTATTACATCCTATGCCTTTTAACACTCGAAATATGTCTCCATATTAATAACTGTTTAAATCGCCCAAAGATATGTTTATATTTTTGTAATTGTAAAATTGATTTATATTTTCAGAAAGCTGAAAAACGTCATTTCCTTTCAAAAATATGATCTCTTGTTTATAAATAACAATACATTTAAGTCATTTTATATTTTTAATTAATTTTTTTACCTTATAAATACCACTTTTTCTTAAAATCTACTGTGACACGTGTTTCAATTCATTCTGCATTATTTTCAAACAACGAATGATGCGGAATACATCAAAACGCGTGTCATAATAGATTTTAAGAAATAGTGGTATTTCCGAAGTAAAATTTCTAATTAAAAATGGATAGGTTTTACAACAAAATAACTGCCGAATCAATTGATGAAAGCTTATTCATATCTACTAAGATATATATAATACAAAAAATGTGTTCTAATATGTGTCTCAAACAAGAACTAAATAAGAACCATACTGTTTGGGTTAAAAGGAAGGATTCAATTTGAAATGAGACCTTTCAAAATAGGTATAAGTATACGTTTATTAGAACAGGAGAGGTTTGGCCATGAAAGTGTTAATAATGAAAACCTACTCACGTGTAATTTCCCTTCTGTACAAATTGACTGAAAGCGTTTATATCCACTTAAAATTACTGTCTGGAATTTCCAACCACTTATTACGTTTTAAATGCCAGAAAATTAATGAGAAGTAAAATAATATTAGCTGTACTCCTTTTAATTCCATCTTACTGATCGTTTGAATAGGTAATTCCCCTTGGTATTTATTTGTTTAGGTCTACTTATGTATAATAGAATTATAATTTATCTACACCAAAATATATGAGTGTAATGGAGTGGTAAGCGTATTTAATTACCACCGAATCCGATTTTCATCGAGGCCGAGATGATTATTATTGATGTTTATTGTAATATTCATATCTCTCAGGACTGTAACCTGAAGCGTGACCATGAAGAATGATCATACTGTTTTCATGTGAAAAACGTTAAATGATCTATGTTTAAATGGTAAAGCGCCCCATGTACCATTGGATTATAATGTGAATATCTGAATTCAATAAACGTATCATCATTAATATCACAAAGAATCATTCATATCACAAAGAACATCATTCATCTCAAAGAATATCATTTTTATCACATACGCATTATACCAAAATAGAAGACAAGATAGACAATTTAACTTTAAAATATTCTTAACAAACTCAATGCATATCTTGTTAACATTATGAACCTTTCTAATCTTGGTCTATAACTTGCTTTTTTCAGAGGAGAACACTTTATTTTCCGTCACATAATACATAATTCTTCAGTAATTCTTTCTCTAAGCGTCCAGCCTACGCGTAGGCTGGTAGCTACGTATGAATTACCTCTTCATGTAAAAAAATACACCATTTCCAACGATTGTTAACAAAGTTTTGCAAATGAATTATGTTATTCATAAAATTAAATACACAAATGTGAATCTGGGATTAACGTAAATTATTATTTTTTTTTTCATTATACAGTTTTTTTTAATATTTGAATTATATGTAGGTTTTTAATAAAAGTATCTTTAAATGAAAATTTTCAGATGTTTGAATTAAATTTTATTTTGTAAACGTATCGTTCAAAAATAAATAGTAATTTATGTAATAAATGCGATTATATCCCATTTTCTTTCATCATTTTTACACTTCGTTTCCATTGTCTTCAATCGTTTTTCGATTTCCATCTATATTCAAGAATATTCCGTTATTATTCTTGGAAGCTTAATTTGGCTTTGTACCCTTCAAGCACATTGACAATATAACACAGAGCCACCATGAAATGCGGTTTCTCCAATTATACCCATTGGAAATATAATATCTTGGACCAAGCCTCGCGTGTATTATTAATTTGTCAAACAAAAATATTTTAGTGCCTTAAAAATATCTTAGTAACTTATTCAGTAGAAAATTTAATTAGGCCCATTGTTGAACTTCATACATACGATAAAATTAAAGAAGACGTGAGATACGATGAAGAATATTATGCTTTTGTTTTGAAGAAATGTTATATAAAAAAACAGATATTACTTTGTTTTACATTTTTATAGTGAGTCTTGTAAATTCAGATACTTTCAAATGGTAAAACATTTCATTTATTGTTTCGGCATTAACTTTGTGGTAAGACATGTTACAATGATTAAGGAAAACACTTCGTTTTTTACCACGTGAGTTTTATTATAGACTACATGTTTCAGAAGTTAAACTTCCATCATTCAGGTCTGTATAATAACTAAAATATAAAATATAAAATTGTTCTATAAATAAGGAGAGGGGAAAGTAAGGGGAAGGGGTAAGGAACGGAGTTTGAAAACAAAGGAAAAATGGAAAGCAATGGCGAAGAATTTTGAAACAATATATTATTTAATAAATTATTATTAGAATTCAGGTTTTTTTGTATTTCTAAATTTTCAAGATTATTCATAATTTGGCCTTTATATGGAACAAGGTTTAATTTATGAGAGTGTAATGAGTGATTAGTATCTATTATATGATTTTAAAAAACGAAATGTTTTCCTTAATCATTGTAAAACATTTCAGTATAAATTTTTTATGGTTTTTTTTTATGAAAGATAATTCCAACAAAAAAAGTGATGACAAATAAAATATGATGAGTAAAAATAACGTATTAACAACATTTTTGTGTGTCCAAATACATGTTCACAAATCTGCGTTTTCTCTACTTAGGAGTTTTACTTTTTGGAGTGGAAAAACCCCACATGTGTGAATGAGTGAGACAAAATTTAATATTTTTTTCTTCTTTATGGAGTTCTTCAACAAATGCAAGTTGAAGATTCATTTTATGAAGAAAAAATTCGATTTGAATATTATATTCGCCCATAAATAGCATCGTCATTTATAACGGGTGATTTTGAACCGTAAAAGTCTCAAAGGGAAACCAAAAATAGGACTGAAAAAATGCTACCCTTTTTCTTCCATAATATAATTTAATAAACGTACTTTGATACATTTCATGCTTATGTAGAATGAGATTATATGTGCGTTTATAAAGGATAAGAGAATAAGGATGAAACGCTAAGAATTTCAAGTCTCTTATATTAAAAAAAAGCTTTATTCTACGCTTTTTATTTGCATTTAATGCTTGAACCGTTGTTCAGAAACATATTTTTCCAGATATTTTAGGGGTATTATAGTAAAAACCATTGTTTGGGCTTAACATATTTTGTTCTTCCCTTGAATAATGAAATTAATTAATATTATTGGTGATTTAAAATAAACATCGATATCAAATAAATATATTTTTTATATCCCAAATTACTGTTGCATATTTTCTAAATAAAATTTACTCTTTATCCATGGTTTAGGAGAAAATTTTGTTAATTGCGTAAAATTTGTGAGTAATCTATTTCTTGAATTTGAAATATATTTACCTTTGTATTGATAATAATCCTATCAATGTTTTGTTGACTAGTTTCGAGAAATAAAAATATTTAATTTTTTGATAACTTAAAATAACTAGTTTCCGAAAAAATTAGAAACAAAAACTTAAAATTTGTTTTGTTCTGGTTAAACATTAGAACAATGATGAACTGTTTTTTTTTTAATAAAACTCTGACTTAAGAGTCCGCCACACTAACCACGGGACCACAATCTGACACTTAAAAATCTAAGACATCTCAATATGGACGAGGAAGAATCATAATAATAGCAAGCAAAGTAGTAAATTAAATTTAAAATTTATTTTATATTTTCAGGCGTCTCCTAGTATGTCGAATAATTCGAGAAGAATCTTATTTACATTTCATGAATGCCTCTACTAAATAAATAAAAAAACACTGCATCAGGCGTGGATGAGGGAACAAAGAAGAAGACTTTATACTTGCTTTCAGGTAAACTGTAAATTTGCTGATATCATCTGAAAGGAACTAATGACTCGGTAAATACAACATTACCGCTCACTCCTTTATTTCCCAGAGGTAGACGGGGTTTGCATCGAAGAATTACGACGTCAGCATTATTACGAAAAATGAACGTACTTACCATCCTAGCTACGAACGAATGAAAACGCGGAGCTACGTATTTATCAAGAAAATTTTATCACTTAACAAATTATTCAGTAAGAATTTTTAATAACGTATAATAAAAATGACAAAAAAACTCACTTACGTCACAAACAGCAAGAGTTATTTTTATCATTGATATCTGAACATAGATGAAGAAAAATACTAAACATTTCAACATCTCTTCACAGATGAATATGAATGTGCAAATCAAAATTTGTAATAGTTAGTTTCTATGACTCATTAGACTTACATACTTTTAAGTTATTGCACTCAGGCACATAAAAAGTTGATACATGAATATTTTACAGCATTTAGTAATACATTAAAATTTTAATTCCGATAAAACATTAATTGTTAAAATGAAATCAAAATTGTAATAGTTGGTTTCCATTACTCACTAGACTAACAAACTCTTAAATTATTACACTCGCTCACAATTTTTTTTTATTCTTAATCATTTTTGATATTTTATTTATTGTTTCGGCATTAACTTTGCGGTAAGACATGTTACAATGATTAAAGAAAACACTTCGTTTTTTACCACTTGAGTTTTATTATAGACTACATGTTTCAGAAGTTAAACTTCCATCGTTCAGGTCTGTATAATAACATTATTAATTAGTTATTATACAGACCTGAATGATGGAAGTTTAACTTCTGAAACATGTAGTCTATAATTTAACTCAAGTGGTAAAAAAACGAAGTGTTTTCTTTAATCATTGTATCATTTATGATGATTTAGAAATACACAAAAAATTTAATTCTGATAAAACATTAATTATTAGTATGAAATCAGAATTTGGTAAACTTTGTTTGCATTACTCATAAGACTTACATACTCTTAATTATTACACTCAGTCACATAAAAAGTTGATTCATGAATATTTTAGAGCATTTAGTAATATTTAAAAAAAATTATGATAAAATATTAATTATCAATGTGTTTTTCCTTAATACATCACTATTATTTTATTCGTCTCCATTACAAAAAGTAATGGATAAAAACTCATTGAGAGGTATTATACAAGTGTTCAATTTTTACAATAATCAAAATGTCATTCCATTAAGTAAATGCCGTATCAAAAAAATAATTTTTTAAAATTGTATTTTTTTGATGATCAAATTTGAAATGTCTAACGTATAAAAAAAACAACACCAAAATATAAGTTTTACGAAATGGTTTATAGTATGGCCAATAAAAATTGCATTAAGTTTGTTTCCAAGATTAAAGGAAAATTTCTCAAGGATTGCATGAAATTTTATCAAAGGTAAATTTTATTTCCAATTTGTGAGCGTCTCGTATGTAAGGTAAAGTAAAGTTGACTTTTCCATTTACAGACAGACGAGGGAAGCTGTAATTTTGAAAGAAAATTGGCATGACATAAACATGGAAAAGCATTTAAAAAGCATTGTATTTCGAACCAAAAATATGGTGAATTCGTATTGACAATGCAGAATGATAGATTATCCTTTCGCATTCCTTTTAGTTCTTCTAGGCCTCAAACACCGGTTCTCAAACAGTTTTGCAGGTGGTTCCTTTTTGACACTCGAAATATGTTACGGAGCCCTAAAATTAGATTTACCTTGTTATGAGTTTATTATTGAATTACAATAATTTGGTGAAAATCAAAGGTTAAATAAAAATATACACTTTTAATACTGACTTTTACAACAGTAAACACAACTATCCTAATAATATATTACACGAAATAACATTGTATTGACTCCCCACAGTTTAAACTTACAAAGTAACCTGTTTTTGATATTAAAAGCATTGTTTACTTGGCGGTATGGTAATATAACACTCTCCTTATCATTCATCGTTCACATTGTGTATTACCATTTTTTGTATTTTTTTGTATTTTTTCTTTAAAGGAATAACCCCCAAAGCGTCTATTTCAGATGCTTGTCTGTAGGTAGGATAGTAAGGATAGGGAAGGTTAATGTGAAAAATACATCACAAACACCCAGACCAATTGAAAATAAATCTTTCTTGAATTCACTTTGCAATTGACGGGAATCGAACCCGCAACGCCAGTTTCGCAGTCGAGCGTCTACCCATTACACCACGGCGCCTGCCCTATAAACGTCAGCCCGCTATAATTTCATTTTAACTTACATTCGACCTGATCTTGCTTAATTTTACTATGACTTTCAGAAAATATGGTATAAAATCCGATAAAATTTAGGCTATCCGCTCTGTCGTCATTGAATTTTCTGAACGACTGGAGCATTTTTCATTCGCACAATCCCTTGGGCTGTCGTCCGTTTTAAAACTTCAGTGTGAATCAGTTTTCAAGCGAAAATTTCTAGGGAAATCATTCTATACCACCTGTATAAAGTGTACTACCGGATTTTTTTTATTCTAAACTCAGTTTTTACGATTCCCAACCAACAAGGCTCTGTTGTATTTATTTATTCTTATCTTGGCCGGATTTCGGCTTACTTTAACTGTTTCACACTCGTTAATTGAATTTGTTTATTTTATCTCTGCGTCTTAGTATGTTACTTATTCTCTTTTTCATACACTGGGTTATTCACGGCATGGATGATTTATCAATTTCAGATAACATCTGTTGGATTTGAATGATTCAGTGTAATAAGGAGAAAAAATAATCAAAAATGCATTATATGTTGAGAAAAATAATCATATAGACGTATTTTAAATTGATATGTTATACAGACTCTCTCTCTTAGAAATATATGTGAACTAATTCGGAATGAATCTCACTAATGTATATTGTACATTGCACTATGTTTTTATAAAAATGATAATAAAACCCTTATCCGCACCTCAATGGTGCATAGGGCACTGCATCATATAAACGCAGTGTTATCTTGATCGTTTACACATGAAGGAAAGGTGATCAGCCCTCCGCTTCAGGTACCAGTCCAGGGTAATATTGAATAAATATTACAGTGAAAAAATCAGTTATATTTATTTCACCCCCCTTTGGGAATCGAACCCGGGACCTCCAGAACGGTAGCCGAGCGTGCTGACCATTACACTACGGAGGCGGACTATGTTTATTGCACTTATAACATGTAAATATGTATATACACACACATATAAATATTTATAAACGAATATTACTGGTGCAAAAGACCTGGTGATTTTTTTTTTGTAATCCTTATATCAAATTTCAAATTGTAAGCCGCTGGGGTTACTTTTTCTATTTTTACTTCTGTATTCTTTGTTTGTTTGTTTAGACGTGTTGAATAATTTTGCAATTAACGCTTTATTAGATATGTGCTTTTGTCACAATGAGGTTTTTCCGGTCGTTCAACCTACATACTAAGTATGAAAAATTTAGCAACGATTAATATTAAAAGTAAGCAGTGTCCGAATTTAATGAGCAAATAATAATTATCCTTCGGAGTTCATTTTTGACCGGATAAAGTCTGAATTGCTCAAAGAGTTTTGAAGCATAGGCGTAGTTTATTAATTGAAAATATATAATAAAGATATAGGTATCTGAAGAGAATTTTTAAAACAAATTTAAAATGGGGTACTTGCCAATTGTTTTCCACAACGAAAACAAAAATTCAATTTTCAAAATAGTTTTCAGAAAATATACTTATAAAAAATTCAAACAATTTATATATTTATATATATATATATATATATATATATATATATATATATATATATATATATATATATATATATATATATATATATAAACATTTATACATATTTTTTATAGTGTAAAAACGGAATTAATTAAGCAACACAATAATTAATTTAATTATGTATTTGTTACAAGTATAAACATTTAGGAATTATTTACACCCGATAAGGCAATGGCGTTGATAAAGAATCTTTTAACTGTAATATTTGTATGGAAACTTTAGCAATCAAACATTATATCCGGGAAATTATTCGAAGAAATTGAAATATTATCAAAGACTGTTTGCGGTTTACATTTACTTTGTTCAAAACGTTTCAGAGGGTAGTGTTTTTATTCCAGGAAGGCCAAGTAATTAACAGTTTTGAAAAGACTAAGCAGTAATTAGTTCAGCGAAATAAGTTATTTCCGTTATTCTTGGATTTTGGCAGGGAGCCATAAATATTATTTCATTATCTGTATTTTCTTTACAGATTTAACAAATCTTATGAGAATTATGCCTTAAAATTAAACATGTTTGTTATCCCTTAGCTTTAATATCAACAGCGGGTACTCTTAATGCATGGTACTCTTAATATATCAAAAAGTAATATCATTTATATCCTTACAAAATAAATCAAACGATCTTATAATTATTTTTGATACTCTTGTTGAAATTTGGAATATATACATATATTGTAGTCGTACAGGAGCAAGTGACCAACTAACAAAACGTAAATGTTCAGGTGGGTCATTTAAGTATCTTTTGCTTGGTAGGAAAATAAACATCAATGCAGTTTGTCATTTTTAACAAGTCAATATATTATACTGCCGAGTTTAAAATCCTATGGAATTTTCGTAGGGCAATATTAAGCTAGTAAGATATCAAATAGTCAGTGATCACGTTTTTGTAAAAAATGCACTTGGTCACTTTCTCCTGTATGACTACGATATGTTTATTGAATGTGCATATATACTCGTACATATATGCCAAATTACTCGTGAAATACGATTATCGATTGAAAAACATCCATTCTTTTAACGATTAACATAATATAGGCTGAATTTTGACTATAACAATTTGATATTTTTACATCTCTAGTAATCTATAGATTATTCGCATGTGTTGGAGAAATTTAAATAACATGATTTCGGTGACCCAATGATCACTTTCCTATGGTGCAAAAGGAAATCCAAGTACAATTATCCCATTGAATTCGCAATTGAGTAATAGTAATCTTATGGAAAAAAAACATGTGATCACATTTTGGAATTCTGAATTGAAATACTTTTTTATTTAATGCATACTGGATTTTTGAGTTGAGCAGGAGTAGGAAGTTGTGATTTTCAACAAATCCTAAACAGTACTCAATTTTTAAAAATAAACGTTAAAGATTACACATGACAACCATCAAATGTCAACACTCCATACTTAACACAATCTGAGATTCAAAATAATGTCAGTTTTGGAACACCCGTTATGTTTCGAAATTATCAACGTAAGAGGCATGATGGAATGAAATGGGATGACTTATAATTTGCTTTTCTTGTCCTTCTCTCTGTAACGATGATAAATGTGTAGTTTATGTGATTCACGAATGGCGCGGCATTATGGCCCACAGACGAAGGAATGGCGGCAGTTTAGCATAATGCGCATTGTGTGAATTTTTATTTCAAATAGCATTCCCTGGAGATGGTTTATCCGACACGTGAATGATTCACTCACGCGGTTTTACTTTGTTGAAAAATCCCTGTGTAAAAAACGGAGCATATTTTCAGATAAACACGATCAAATTTGTTTAAAACTGAGTAGTTTTACTTCATATATTTTAATACGCATTTGTCTACCTCAGAAGTGTAGTGAGAATTACCAAGATTCCGGGTCCGATTTTTGGGCAAGTCAAAATAAATATACCATGTGTGATGTTTCACTCTAATATTCAATAATGACCTGAATCGCAGGACTGATCTCTTCGTTTTCAAGCGATTAACGATCAATATAGTGCTGTGTTGATGTGATGAAGTTCTCTACACGTCATTTGGTAAGGATTAGGATGAGGAGAACATGAACTTACGGGGATGATCTTTGTTTATGTACATATATAAATATATAAATTTTACCAATAATAGACTCTCTGCGATATTGCAGCCTTTATTTTGATAAAAATCAGTCAAAATGTAACATGCTAAAGTATTTTTTGAAATAAATTATAATAAAATAACATATAGGCTTGACATAAAAATTTATTTCTTAAATATTTTGTAGAAACCAAAATTTAATGGAACAGCTTGAATACATTATAAGAGGCATCGCCGACAAGAGGCTGTATCGTTACGTTTTTGTGGAGATTGAAGAAAATTATCCTAAAATTTTTTTGTTCATAATCCGCATATCAAAAGAAGGGGTGTAATGTGAGAGTATTTCCTCATTTTTAAATAAAACGTAGGGAGCTTTTACTTCTAAAAGATATATGTTTTATACTGTATATTACGTCTATTTTCATACATCACGTCTTAAGTAAGCTTTTATTCTCACGGTATCGAAAAACGAGTCGATTCACGCCTCAAATTCTTACACAATTTCTAGTTATTTTATAAAACTTTTATCCATATCCAGTGTCAAGGGATAACATCGTGTTTTTATAATATACAAATGTTTTATTCTTACTAACGGAATATGTCGATTCAACCATCTAATTTGAATAAAATGAAAATACCAAAGTTGTTTAAAATGTAAAGTTTTTAACAGTGTATAAACAACCCATTAAATAGTAAAAGTATGTAATTATCAACCATAAAAGGTTAATTGTCCTTAGTAATAACGTTCACATTATATTTCACGTAAACTTCTAACATGCCCAAAAAAGGTCGTAATAGTGGTGTTTGCACCAGTATAATTTTTAACGATATTTTCGCAAAATGTGAAAACAACCGTGTGTGTTAATGTATTATTTCAGTATTTTATTCAATTGATTTTTATCTAAGCTTCTAAGAGAGGGCCGTATATCAAGATAAATTAAGTGCATCTATATAGACAAAACATATTTTTCGATGACCGATGACATTTGGCTAAATAAAAGTGATCGCCTTATAAATTCGTACAACTTTCACCATTTTGCTCATTTTTGAGCTTCGATATTCCATTAATCGTATAAATGCAATGTTGTTGGTTTACTTTCAAATACTCGTAGTTAGTTAACTAGTTCTTATTTGATTTTGCAAGAATGGCAGTGGCGCCTTCAGTTGAGAAATAAGTAAGATATACTGCTTTATCTCAAGTTGAAACACCTATCGTGTTCAAATTTTATTTGTAGGGTGCAAAACGAAGTGTTTGATAAATATTACATTTTTAATATATATATATATATATATATATATATATATATATATATATATATATATATATATATATATATATATATATATATATATATATATATATATATATATATATATATATATATATATATATATATATATACATATATATATATATATATATATATATATATATATATATATATATATATATATATATATATATATATATATATATATATATATATATATATATATATATATATATATATATATATATATATATATATATATATATATATATATATATATATATATATATATATATATATATATATATATGTGTGTATATATACATGTACATATATTGTATGTTATATGTATATTCAATATTTTTTTGAAGATTCATTGAAAGAAATTTAAATGTTCAATTTAATTCAAAGGCTTAAATTTGCCAAATTTACATTTCCAACATGTTTCAGAGTTGACACAGATTTTAAGATAAAATTATATAATTAATCGTAAAGGGTATTCATAAAAGCCACGGGGCATTATGTAATAAGTTAACTCATATGTCTTTCCGAAAGTTGAACTTTGTCTTCAGTTAGATTCCCTGTTTTACACACGGCGGTATTCGTGAAGGATTGTGAAAATCAATTATGAAACTTTATGTAGAAACATGATATATTCCTCGTTTCATGATACGCTACTTTGTATATAACTTATACAGTAACAAATCTTGGAAGATGATGGTATCTTGTTATCTACACTATCGTCTTCGATTTAATACGAAAGTTAATATTACGACTCCGTAGCGTAATATTAACTTTACTTCTACTTTATTACAATTTGTTGCTATCTGTACTCAGTCATACTTCGCTGTGGTTATGTAAAATAGAAAGATAATAGAAAGCTAATTTATGATACAATTGAATAAATTTTCCACTTTCCACGTTCTACGTAGTCGCCAACATTTGAGAAGCCGAAATCTGCGTTATGAGGTTGTGAATTGTGGTATATAAACTTATGACTTAAACCAGCCTATGACATGTCATAAGCCTCGTATATGCTTAGACTATCATAATCTTAACAATAGTAAAATTATCAGTTACTGGGTTTTTTACCCTACGCATAAGATGTCTATATTAATCTTGATATGAAACATCCATATTTCCTCTTTGTTAAACGTTACACAAGTGTATAAAATGACCGCTTAAGCCAACGAAATGCCAGATCTTAAGCCCTGGAATACTCATACATCCATCCTCTTTCATATAAAGCAGAATTCCTATAAAGTTGAGGCATCTATAAAATTACCATTTTTTCTTTATCTGAATTGATTATCATTTAAAAAAAATCTTGATATAAATAACTCAAAAGTGTATACTTTTATATATACCATTTCATATATAAGTTAAACAAACATTAAAATAAAATAAAATATTTTGCTTGTAAAACTTAATTTTAAATTCAAAACTTACAACGTTGTTGAAAAAAATACGTTAATTCATTTCAAAAAAACTTTCATTTTAATATTTCATAAACTAAGTCTAAAATGCTGGCAAAAGTTTTTAGAGCGTCCATTACTTTTTTTAAAACGTAGTGAATAAACTCGTAAAAGTTATTACGGTATCTTTATAAAACAATATAAATATAGCTATACCTTGCTAGTTCCGACCGTCAAAGTAACAGGAACTTTATGATTTATTTCAATCCAACCTATACTAAAAAGTTTAGTTTTTGTTTTCTATTACCTGGCAATCTTCGTCACAGTAATAATTATTTGATAGATTCATTTTGCCGAGATGGAGGATTTCCAAAATTTCACAATTTTAGTAATTTTATTTTATTTTATTTGTTCGGGAATTGTACCTACAGCTTTACATTTAAAAAATAATATAATGAAAATGTTACATTTACAAACATAGTTACATTAATATATTATTAGATTAAAACCAATATTTTTAGCTTTTCCATTTTATTTTTATTTGACCAGCGACCGGGTTTCGGGGTTACCGACATCATCAGACTGGTCTGTCCAGTCTGATGATGTCGGTAACGACGAAACCCGGTCGCTGGTCAAATAAAAATAAAGTGGAAAAGCTGAAAATATTGGTTTTAATCTAATAATATATTAAAAATGCAATTCCACCACGAAGTGTCAGTGGATAATACAAATCTATTAAATAGTTACATTAATAAAAATAAAGCCAATTAAACAATTTCCCGTTTATGTTATAATAACTATTAAACCATTAAGAGACAAAAAAAGACTGGGAGTGTGTGTGTGTGTGTGGAAGGGAATAAAGGAGTAAGGGTATGGTATAAACATAGAATTTGCAGGAAGGAAAAGGAAAGGAGAGGAATTAATGAGAGTGGTTAAAGGATTATTTTCTACGTAAGAAGATTAAAAATAAGAATATAATTTTATTTCGCAGATTGATGAAAGCGCCCCCAACGAAGTAGATATTTTAAGGAAATTTTACAAACTTATTGATATACAACTAAGTAACTCTTAAATAAGCTTTTTATGAAATGGAAACACAAAACTGTATGTTTATTAAAATAACAACTATAATTTTTTTCCACATATATTTTATTTGATCAGTGATCGTGTTTCGTTATTACGGACATCATTAGACCAGTGAGAGGATTAATATGTTTTATGTTACACAACAAGGCAGGGGTTTATGCACTTTGATTTCATTTACTGGTTTCAAACAAAATGAATTTAAATTGAGTGAATTTAAGAAGTGTATGATAAAAATAAAAACATCAAAATTATGTTAAGGGTTTTTATTAAAAATTATACTCTTAATTTTTGCTGTAACTTTTATGATGTTATTATAATTATAAAAAGGTATTTAAGTTCACTCAATTTAAAATCATTCCAAAATCTTTTGTTAGAAAAATTTATATAAATCCTTATTTTCAACCCTTGTCTTCTTGTATATATATTGTCTACCCTCCCACCAGTCTGATGATGTTGGTTATGGTGAAACCAGGTCTGTTCAAATAAAAAAATATGTGGAAGAGAACTTTGTAGTTGTTATTTTACTATGTTTATCATGTAATATCAGTTTTTGAATTTTTAGAAATGTAAAAAATCTTAATGTGTTGTTATACAATATATTCAACTCAAATACATACCACATTATTTTATTTATAATATGAAAACGTGGATTCCGGTGTTTTCTGTAGAAATAACTACACAATTTACTATAACCATATATTTTACCTCGACGAGTTATGTCTTATATTGATTTTGAAATGAGATATCACTTGGTAAATACCAGTATTTCGTAAAACCGATTGTTGTGACACCTGTTTCAGTGCATTCCGCATCATTTTCAAACACAGATACGGCATTTGAATATTATTATGAATGCACAAATATTATGATACTAAGTTAAATTTAAATTTAAAATCAATAGATTTTTACCATAAAGTGACTATCGAATCAAACAATAAAATAATTCAGAAGATTTTTTTTAAAAATATATCAACATAAATAAATATGTAGTTGAAATGAGTCTATGATCTAACAAGGTTTGAAACTTGGATTGTTACTCGTAACACATGTACACATGTTACCTGAATTATTTGAACGAGATTATTTACGTTGGTGACAAAAGTGTATAATGTGTGCAAGGAAAGTGATTTATTGATGAATGTTAGCAAATCCAAAATCATGGTTTTTGAAAGAGATGAATGTAGATCTGAGTGTGAAATATTGGTAAATGGGGAGATTTTGGAACAGGTAGATGATTTCATATATTTGGATAGTATGTTTTCTAGGGATGGAAAGATTGATAAAGACATAGAAAGGAGAGTGAATGCTGGGAACAGAGTGAATGGTGCACTAAAATCAGTTTTAGCAAATAAAAATCTATCCGCGGAAGCTAAACTGGCAGTACACAATGGAGTTCTGGTTCCAACCCTTATGTATGGAAGTGAAGCATGGAGTTGGCAAAAGAAGGATGAAAGCGGACTGAATGCAGTCGAAATGCGATCCCTCAGACGAATGTGTGGCAAAACGATGTTTGATAGATGTTCGAATGATGAAATAAGGAAAGAATGTAAGGCTGAGATAAGCATTATCGATAAAATTAAGGAAGGTGTGTTGAGATGGTTTGGACATGTGGAGCGTATGAGTGAAGAAAGAACGGTTAAACAAATTTATGGGGCGAATGTAGTTGGAAAAAGAAGCAGAGGACGACCGAGGAAAACTTGGCACAATCAGGTATGTCAAATACTTGAAAGCGGCCGGGTCAGGAGTCGTAATAATCGTCGGGTATGTATGAGGAGATGCATGAATGTAGAAGAGGCAAAGAATGTTTGCAAAGACAGAGTGGTGTGGCGTTCGATTATCTCTGCCTACCCCTGCGGGGAAGCGGCGTGATGGTTAGTTAGTTAGATTTTTATTCATAA
This sequence comes from Brachycentrus maculatus, assembly GCF_059751285.1. NCBI lineage: Eukaryota > Metazoa > Arthropoda > Insecta > Trichoptera > Brachycentridae > Brachycentrus > Brachycentrus maculatus. The sequence continues at coordinate 947,207 of NW_028280828.1, read as the reverse complement.
AGCTTGGGAGCTAATGATTTATAAAAAAAAGATAACTTAGAAACTTTGTGAAAAAAAGTGGTTAAAACAAATTTGTTTTATTTTATGAAGTTTATAAAACGTGCGAAAAACGTTTAAAAAAATGATAACTTAGCTTTTAAGATACATAATGCGCAGCCCAAAGTAGTCAACTTTAAATCATATTTCAAGGGAAGGTGAAAAGCAGGTGAAAAAAGGAAAAAGTTGAAGGAACATCGGGATCTGAACGGGTCTAAGGGAGGAGCAGCTGTTTAATGTCGTCAAGGATTGGGGTTAGTATAGGGGCATGAAAAAAGCTTACATCTGAAAACGTACATAGCGTCGAAATATTATTTGGCAACGCTATCGTACTTCTACAAAAAGAGCTTTGAAAGAAACTTGAAATAAAAACCTACAAATTAGTTATATATTTAAATAAATATATATTGGAAACCATGTGAAGTATAATCCGTTCCAAAAACCATTAATTTTCATTATTGGGGTGAGTATGTTTCCGCAAAAAAACTCCAATTTAGGGAATTAATGATTTGACTTTTTACTCGTATACATACCGAATCATTTTATTCAAAACACACACTTTGGAATGAATTAATGCGTGGGAAATTCCCCTTTTCTTTCATTTTATTGCTTTGAATTTCTCAAATATACAGTGGAACCTCTCATAACGAGCATAATTCTTTCCAGAATCTTGTTCGTTAACCGAAACATTTTTTTTGTTTTCACTGGCGCGGAAATTCCGATTCACAAGTGAATGTCGTGAAAAAGAGACTTGCCCTCTCCCTGTAAATGTCGTTCGTTAGGGAAGCAATTTGTTCATATTTTTTTTGCTCGTTATGAGAAATTCCAATGTACCAAATGTGTAATAGCCCCAAAAATGTTTAATATTTTAGTGCTTAATAAAAGAAAAATTACTCCTTTAATTGAGGATAATACAGATTTATGAACAAGTATTTGGACACACTTAAAATGTTGTAGAACAAATATTAAATACTGTTTTTTTTATTTACAAGATAATGGAATATACTGCACCTATGTAATTCATAAAGTTGCAGTGAGATATGATTTGTGAGGCGATACAAATCTTAATCTTTCTGAATTCAGAAACTGACATTCCACCCATGGGCGCCCATATTTGACTCGTAAAAACGAAAAGGGCATAGGCTCGATGTCGACTTCAGTAATTTGATCACACGAGCGTCAAGCTCTAATGAACCAATTAAGAGCCATTTAAAATACATATTTTACAAAATACGTGCTATTTTTCTGACAAATTCTTTGAAATATATATTTTTTTCTCAAATATTTAGAAGCATCGTTGATTTTGTAGAGTAACCAATCAACCTTATTTGATTACGTTTGGGTCAACTTATAAATTCGAAAGCCCATAAAGTATTACTTCCAGCATACTAAGTTAAATCAACTAATTATTCGTCGTTGTTAAATAAATTTATGGCTGCCAGTAAAAAAATTATAAACGTCTGTAAGCAATTATGTCAGGTCAATACGTTATTGGCGGTTTATATTTACTTACTGTCAGTATTTATTCAACAAAATAGTTTTTGAGCAAATTTGCATACAATAATTATTAATGCAATGAAACTGTATTAATAATTTTTTGATTAAATGGAAACCTGACGTATTTTGGCAACGATCCTTTTTCCCAAATGGTCGGTTTCCAAAGTTCTCACGGTCAGTTTTGTAGAGACTATTATTATAAATATATATACCTACTTAAGGTTTAAAAAATAATAAACTGTTTTTTTTCTAGACAACTGAAATTTCTCTTTTTTGTTTATTTATATGTTATAATGGAAAAAAAATCTATACAGAGTGGGACATTAAAAAACTCAATTTTTAAAGTGGCCCAGAAAAAAACTTCAATATTTTACGTATTTAAAATATATTTAAGATATAATAAAACATACAAAATATAAATAAATATATTTATTTTTTTAATTACCTAACGTTCCAGTGACTCAGAAATCTAGCTACTGTTTATGCAACACCGCTCATCAGGACCCTACTCAGACTTCAACTTTTTAAGTTTCATAGCCTATGCCTGCTCGTGAGTGGATTTACTCTTTATGTTTAAAGTTACTATAATTTCATGTAATTCATGAGTGAAAAGTCTAGGCAAAACCACTCACTCAAAAACAAAAAAAAAATAAGTAAAAATAAAGTTTTATGAACTTCTTAAAATATGTTTAAGAATGTTTATTTAAATACAAGGAAATATATGTATATTTTGTACCACTTAGTGCAAAATGGATTCAAATACATATTTTTATCAGTTACGTTTTTCAATCGTTGAATACAATTTTAGAATTAATCTAACAAATCATGCGGCAAAATCTTTTTGTCTTTAGAAAATTTCGATTTTTTTTATGAAACAAGGGAGAAAATATTATGTTTGAAACATTCGATTAACTATCACAAAAAACATTATAACGACTTCATGAAATAATGAAAACTCTTACATTTCATTTTTATCGATTTATCCTTTAATCCCTTAAAGGTTGTGATATTACAATTTTTACTATAATACATAAGGAATCACTAAAAAATATCCCGATGTGATGTATTATAGATGGGAGGAAAAATAAAATTTAAAAGATAAGGAATATTAGTGAAGATGTTGTTTCCATCAATAAAAGGACAGGCGAACAGAAAGAGAACATTCATACGATATAAATTTAAAAATGTTAAAAAATCGTACTTCACAAAAAGTAAACTTTGTTGTAAAATCGGTGCATTTTTAATTAAAGTTTTCCTTTTTATATGTATTGTAACTATTATGACGTATTTCGATGCATTCCGCATAATGTTTTCGGTGTTTGAAAATGATGCAGAATGCATCGAAACACGTGTCAGAAATAGTGTCATTTATTGAGTAAAATTTAAATAAATTAAAAAAAAACACTGAATAACGGACAAAATTGTATTATTTTACTAAATTTAAAAGTATTTGTTACTGAATAAAAAATATCATTCATTGTATTTACGGATACTTGAATGTATTAATTTTAATATTTTCAAAAAATTAAACAAAGAAAAAATGTTTTTAATTTCACAATATGAAATAAATCAACAAAAAGTAACGGTCTACTCTGATGCTTAATTCCTCTTTTAATTAGTGCCTAAAATATTTTGAATATACATAAAAACATCATATTGTCACTTGTTTTGGCATTGAAATTTTGGAATAAAATTGTTAGTGAAATATAAACAAAAATACCTGTAAAATATCTTTATTGTGAATGTTTTTACTTGTTGATGAGAATATATATAGTTCTCTAAAAAAGTCACGTTTATATACATTGATTCCAAAAGAAAACAAGTATTTTATTTTTTTAAATTTGTATGCAGATGAGCGTTTAAAAAAAATATTCACTAACTAACATCACAGTTAAACGAAAATGCACTGCCGCTTATTCTAGAAGATTTTGTAGTACGTATGTGGAAAAACTTACCTAAGACCGCAAAAGACAAATGGACATAAAAAAAGAGGCATAACAAAAGGATGTTCATTAATAATTCATGAAGCCATTAACAAGAACAATAAAGGAGTCTGAGAAGTCTTTGGATCTTTTGTTGACCATTTCTAAGAAAACCAATGCACTAAAAACAAATTTTTAGTTTTTCATGAACTTCTGAAAACATACAAATATTAAAGTTGAATTTTATTCTGGAGTATACTTTTCTAATTATAAATTTACGTCTGCAACCAATTATCATGAAAAGTAATGAAATTGTTTTGATGCCACATACGCACACACACACACACATACACTCGCACACACACACACACACACACACACACACACACACACACACACACACACACACACACACACATACACACACACAGACACACACTCAAACACACTTAAATGAAGTATATACAATAACGAACGTAACTGGATTTAAGTTTGGTACTTCCATTTTTTGATGGAAATGCATATTATATGTACAAGGAGTTAAAAAATTAATCACCTTTTCGAAAGATGCTATAGTTTTTGCGAATGGCGTCGTACGTCATTTATATTTGTCATTTGTAAACTAGATAGCTGCAGTACAAAAACAGATTGATAAAATGGGCACGTTTATCAACACTCACGGTAGCCACTTGACGGATATCACCTTTTCACTTAACAGAAAAAAATTAAAGGTCCAAATAAAGATTTCGTTCACTCATTTTTTTTTTATTAAGTAAAAAAGTTATTCGAAAAAAAATATGAAAAAAAATCGCTACACTTTATTTGATTGTATATTGCAGCTGTTTTATTCACAAATATCAAATATGACTGACGTACGACGCCATTTGCAAAAATTATAACATAGGGTGATTATTTTTTTTCCACCCAAATTTTCCAGTTATATTTTACACAAATAAAAAATAATTGTAGGTGTTTAGTTGTTTTTATATTTTAATTTATATTTGAAGCAATCATTTTGTGATTTTCCATTTTATAAATTAAATACAACTTTGTTTTAAAATCTCCATTCATATTTTATTATAACTTAATTATAATGTCTACCGGTTTCGAAGCTAACCACTTCTTTTTAAAGACTGATATATACTTGAATTAAAACTGATTAATGCTAATCAGTCTTGAATAAGAAGTGGTTAGCTTCGAAACTGGTAGACATCATGATTAAGTTTTAATAAAATATTTATGGTGATATTAAAACATAGTTATATTTTAGTTACAAAATGAAAAATCACAAAGTTATTACCTCAAATATATATTAAATAATTTAAGCGGGTACGGCCAATGAAGCAAAAAATACAAAAAACTATCTGCTCTTATTATTTAAATTACTTATGAGAAACGCGGAATTAAATATTACACAGGAAAAATAACAATATACAATATTTTAATCTCATGTTTCGTGGATTATAATTATCTTTCAATTTCAATTATTTCATAATACATTTTAAACTAAAGAATATTAAATTTTCCCTCATAATATTTAAAAATTTGCTTATTTTTCATTTATAAGGAAAATAATCATTTTTAGATTCCTGGAAAAGGTTAATTTGAGATTCTTAAGAGAAAACTGGAATGTGAAATTATATCGAGATTTATGTGTTATTGTTTGTGCGTGATATTTCGAATTATCCTTCCCAGAATTTCTAATTTATTTTTATCTCATATTTCATGGATTTTAATTATCTTTTTTGTTCAATTATTTCATAATATATTTTAAACTGAAGAAAATTATATTTGCCCTTATAATATTTAAATATTTGTTTTTTTTTTTCATAATTAAGGCAAGTAATTATTTTTAGATTCCTGGAATAGGTTAATTTGAGATTCTTAGGAGAAAACCGGAATGTGAATATAATGTTCGTACTAAGAAATTATATCGAGATTTATGTGTTATTGTTTGTGTGTGGAATTTCGTATTATCCTTTACAGAATTTCTCTCAAGGATTCGCAAGAGGGTAAAATGTTTTCTCGTATTATGTGTGTTCTTCCATTACGTGAATAATAATAACATAATAAATCGTGATTTTTATATGGTACCTTTACAATTTTTCATTATTTCCTCACTTAACATTTTATTTTTAGAATGCAGGTATATTCGTTTTAACAATGAACAATATTTGAAATTTAAAGCCCTATAGGGGTGTTAAAATTTTCTGTATATGTACTTTGAAAATGTTTTTCATTAAAAAAAATGTACATTGTATTATACAGGATGGCACAAAATTAATCACACTATCGGAAGATGTAATAACTTTTGCAAATGTATGTCAATCATATTTGACATTTGTGAACAAGACAGCTGCAGTTTACAAACGAATTCAAGTTAGTGTAAAATTAATCATTCAATTTTGATTTTTCATAACTTTTTTTCTAAATAAAAAAATTGAAATCGTGTGATGGAAATTCTAAATTATATCCAAACAATTTTTTGTAAGGTGGAAAATATGATATCGATCAAGTGGCTGCTGCCAGTGTTGATACACAGTTGTGCCCGTTTTATCAATATGTTTATATACTGCAGCTGTCTAGTTCACAAATATCAAATATGATTGACGTACAACACTTTTTGCAAAAATTACAATATCTTTTGATCGGTGATTTTGTAAACAGAATGTCAGAAGACAGACTTCCACGTGTCACCCTTCAAGGAAACCCTGAAGGACGTCGACCTCCAGGCAGGCCTCCAAAAAGGTGGAGAGATAGCTGGCAGTTAACATCCCGAGAGCGAAAGGCGAAGGAACAGACAGATTCTGAAGATCTACGAAAAGAAAAAGAAGAAGAAGAAGAATGAATAATAATGCAAACGAGCGTAATCTGACAGTTGAAAGAAAAGAAAAACAAACATTGAATTAGTAATAATGCAAACGAGTGTAATAAGAGAATTGAACGAAAAATAAACTGAATGTCATCATTAAGACGCAAACGTTTGGATTATGAAGACGTCAGCATAAACTTTATAAAAAATTCAGAATAAAAGGTGCAAAGTAAGAATATTTTATAAATCCAGCTTGCTAAGAAGTTGAGCTGAAATCCAGACAAAACTGTACATATTATGGAAAACTTAATAAAACTTAGGTAGTCTTAACTTACTTTTAGTAGGGAAAACAAATTGGGCATGTTGTAAGGAAAATTTATCTCTTTGTCACAGGTTGGAATTTAGTTAAGCCGGAACAAACATTTTTTTCTTCACTTGTTCAGCTAAATAAAGCAAAAAATGATAATACTCCCTCCCAAACGTTCAGCTGTGTTCATCATCGCATACTTTATGCTAAAATTTTTGATATTATTTTTTGACATCTCATCAAAGATGAAGAAGAATATGGAAGTCTGGGCATTTACGAGGCTTACGACCGTCATAGGCTGGTTTGAGTGATCACTTTACACACGTGTAACATTCACCAATTCTACCCATTATTGACAACCACGCTACTCAAATTTTTGGAAGTTATATATATATGAACCAATTTAGAAACCTTGTTCATGAATCTCTAGAACTTCACTAGAGACATCTATTGGTGAGATGTAAAGAAGCTTTTTATTAAGCAGAAACTCTTATATTAGTATGTGAGATCCAAACCTGGATTATAATCACACACATGAGAAACGCCAGAAAATACCATTTTCATTTTTATTTTTAAGCTAATAATTTGACCAGATAATTTATTTAATAATAGAGATAATCCAGATTTTGTGAACAAGTATTTGGACACACTCAAAATGTTGTAAATTTTTTGATATTAAAAAAACAATCTTCGAATAAATAAAAAAAATACTCATAAATGGATAATGCATATGGATAGATCTTTTTGTCTAGAATTTTCACTCGTGAATAACATAAAATTAATGAATGCTTCATATGATTCTTGAACGTTTTTCGCAGATAATTAGTGATACATTTTATAAACTTTGTAAAATAAAAATAAAAACTTTGTTTTTAACCACTTTTATTGGTATATTTTTTCCAACTATTTTTAACAAGAAACTTGTTATCATCAGGGTTAAAAACTGATGGTGACAAGGTTCTTGTCGAAACCGGCTGGAGAAAAAATAGGACCAATAAAAAGTGATTTAAAGAAAGTAGTTTTATTAAAAAAAGAGAACTGAAGTTACTTAAAACATAAAAAGTAGATCCAATCCACTACGAAAAGGTAAAGGCTTTAATACTTATTAAGTTGAAGCTTAAGTAGGACCATAATGAGTGGTGTTGCATAAGCCGTAGCTAGATTTCAGTGTCACTTGGATGTTTGGTAATTCGAGTAAATCTGAAATAGATCGCATCATTTGGTCATGTCGTATTCATTGCATTTTATAATAAATTTTCTTATACACATACAGTTTTATAAATAAGTATTGTTTAATGTACTCTCGGTACGGGTTAACTTAATGAGGGCACATTACTATAAATCGTAATTTGTGATTATTTGTATCACAAAAAATAAATAATATGAATTACAATATAAAAATATCAAAACTTATGAATTAACTTTTAAAATAAAACTAATTTAAAAGCTATAAAAAGTTTTAATCAATTAAGAATTAGAGCAAAAATAAACAGATTCATAGATTTTCTAATACGAAAATGGTTACCTCAAATGGATTTAATTTAATTCTAAGTAAAATATAAAAAAAAAGTTTAACAGTCAATATCAGCGATCAATTCTTAAAAGACATGTACATTTAATTGTTTAACTTATACAGAGGAATATGGAATTAGAATATTGTTAAAACAATGGTAATATAAGGAGTATGAGTTAAAAAGAGATTAGAAATGTTAAAACTGTAGTTTAATAACAAAAATTCTCTCACTTAGAAAGGGGTAACTGCCATAATTAAATTTAAATAAAATTACTTAAAAGCACAGGCAATAGCCATTGTAATTATGTCAAGAATTCCGTTTCCTTGTCATAAAATTTTATTGATAGTTAAGCAAGAAATATTTTTAACTATCTAAGCATCGGGAGGATAAAATTTCATTCCAAATTGAATGTTTTTATTTTTTAATAATTTAATTTAATTATGGTATTAACAGATTGGCTACATACTGTTAGCTTTTTTTCAAATATATTTAAACTTTTTTTATTCATTATATATGAAAAAAATGTATAGATATATCATATGAATTTAAGAAGTTTGTTCACTTCAAGGCTCAGAATAACGATTGATTTTTAAATTAAAATAAGGTAAAATAAAATATTATGTACCTACTTATAGAGCCCAATTATAAAAGTACACAAATATGAAAAAGGACACAGAGGTGCTAGAAGGAAGGACACACCACAAAATTATTTTTGACTAATATGTTGAAGGATCTTAGAATTGACAATGACTAGTTGAATATATTAAAGTTCACATATTCATCTTCAATTTAATAATATTTTGATCGTTAATGAATAATTGAGTAAATTGTAGTCATCGATTTACCTGTAATTCAACTGTGCTGACACGGATGAACGCTTAGATAATTTACAGTCAATAAATCATCTTGATTTTTTTTTTCGACATTTAAGTGATATAACTTTCATAAAAGTCTTCAATTTTCTACGTTTGATACGTCTGCGCTTTTTGCTATGGGAGCAACGAACGCTTTTTTCATAACAACTACTTAAAATAAACGATTAAACAATGAAAGCTTTTAATTCACTAAAATATTAGTATTGCAGGAATGTCATCTGAGACAGCTTCAAGGCCAAGATATTTGTCCATTTTGTCTAAACGTACAAATTTTACGGTTTATTTTAGTAACATAAGAATCACATCAATAATGTTTCTTTTAAAACGTTTAAGAGAAATATTGTTGTAGTCTATTTGACCAGTTAATACAGATATTTATGTTATTTGAATATGAAGGTTTATTATATAGTTATACTTTTGTGTACATGACAGTTTTTTTTAGATTACTCAAGTGAAAACCTCTCATTTGATTTTTTTAAAATTATTATAATATGTTGTTTTCGTTAAATATTTTGTTGGTTTTCCAATAAATAAATAAAATAAAATAAAAAAAAAAGAATGTTGCAACTAATATTTAGTATAATAAGAGCAAGAGATAACTTTGTGGTATGGTAATAAAACACTCTCCTAATCATCCGTTGTTCAGTTTGTGTAATACCACTTTTAAAAAACTTATTCATGACCACCGGTTTCGGATAATCATTCCATCAACAGGTCATTAAAATAAAATTATTAATATTTGACATTTATTTAAAAATAAAATTTTGAAACAGAGGAAGAAGAGAAATGAATCACAATGGGAATATTTTTTAAAGTAAACTCGAAGTTAAATTTAGTTGGTTATTTTTAAGTGTAAGTCTTTATTGATTGCCTTACTTTTTTTCATGATACTGTAACTTCTTTAAATTCAAGCTGAAGAAAAAAAAAAGTTTTGGAAAATTTGTAATTTTTGTTTTTTCTTTGATAAATGTTATAAAACCTACCAAAGAACTCCGTTGGAATTCGGATTACTGTACATTTAATTTTTGACTTATATTTTCTACAGTGTATTATGTTTAAGAATTTATGACAATTAAAGACGTGTTAGTGGTTAGTATTCGAACATGAACATCATTATAAATATTTCAAAAAGAATTTTCTCGTAAAAGATCAGGTTTACGAAAACACATTGTGCGAGGATGCACAAAGCAAATTGGATTGAAGCCTTTATTCTTTTGAATGTACGAAAGTTCTTATTCTAGTCCATCTCCATACAATTTTTTTCTATGAAAATACATTCAAATATTTTTATATTGATAAGTTCATTTTTGAAATGAAAATTATGCGAAAAATCATTTTTGTATGCAATAATGTTCTCTTATTCATTCTATTATCCGTACATTCAATAGAAAAAAATTAAATAATAAAAAGCCTTCTACATTATTTTCGTCTTTCAACGGTCAAAGGATACAAATCTAAAAATAACACTTAACTTCATATACGGTTGTAGTAAATGATGCATAATGCAATAAAAGACTAAACGCAACAGATTTTAAGAGAAAAATGGTATTGACCAAGTAAAATTGATTAAAACTGAATAATATAACAGTACTGTATAAATGTTTTTTTTATTAAATTCAGTCAGCACTCTTCTGTATTACTAAACGGCACGTCATTTTTGTAATGACAGCCATTTCTTGTCAAAAATTTTCATTTCACTCTTCAAAAAGTCGGGATTATTACTAAAAACTATGCTTTTAGGGAATGTCCATTAACGAATGCCCAGACCAACTTGTATTTTCAGGTCTCAAATAAGAAGCTTACTTGAAGCTTAGGTGACGTTTTTAAGCATAAAATATTGAGCAAAAGTTGCAAAGAACTTGAATCATTACGTATGTAAATTGGATGAATGACTTTTTCAAGCCTTGCACAGCCCTTGAATCAACCTGACTTACCGAAAAAGACAGATAAGGGTGTAAGGCGGCACTGACATCGAATCAACCTTTAAGGAAAGGGACCGTGATTTAATCGTAAGTAAGGAAATTGGGTTTTTACATCAAATTTGAGTCGGGATGTAATCCCGTAGTTGGTATCGTTGACTCTTGAGTCTTGAGTCTGAAGTTTAAGCCCACGTATTATACTTAGGTAATATATATATATATATATATATATATATATATATATATATATATATATATATATATATATATATATATATATATATATATATACATATATATATATATATATATATATATATATATATATTTATATATATAAACATAGTAAAACAGTTTTTGACCCACAAGTAAGAAGGTAATATAGACAACGTTTTTAAAATGAAAAATGAACCGATGAAAGTTAAAACAAGTATGTAAATTAGAATTATATATCCTGATTCCTGGAAGACTTAATGAAATTCTTACTTTGCAGATAAAAATTACTTCTGAAAGCCTTCAGAAGTGATTTGAAACTGTTTTTTGATGAAAATCTGAAAAGTTTTTTTTAAAACCATTAGCAATCAAAGGCGAGTACATTTCGTGGATTAAATACTAATCCCAAGTTATCCAAAATTCGGCAGATTTTGGTTCGAATGATTTTAGAAACCCATAACGCTTGATCGTCTCCTATGTAAAATACCCGCTTCCTATAGATTGGCATGAGTTAATTACACGTAAAGCGTCATTACACTAGAATTTGTGCTACGATAAAGTAGCTTCGATTTGACTTTTAACTCGCTCAGGTTTCTCCTTTGCCAAAATGTACGGGAGGCTGTCACGGGTGTGACACGTGTCATCGATTTCTACGTAACGTAATAATGAACCGACTAACGATTCCCAATTCAGATACATAATTTGTATCCAATTTGAGAATTCTAACCTGGTCTATAAATAACATTTCGACTTGTACTCGTGTTCTGCTCACAAAAATGTGCGTTGGATAATAAATAATTCACAACATTTTATGTGTGCCCAAATCTGGATTTTCACTGAGGATTTATATTTACTATTTGATATCTCAACATAGATGATTAAAAATAAAGAAGACTTTGTATTTACAAATAAAATGGTCTATGCTTAACAAAAGCTTTCTCAATCTAACCATATATGGCTGTTAACTCAATGATGAAGCTTTATGAGATTGGTGATATGTGTATGAGTTCTAAAACTTTGAGAAGTTTGGTTGTCAATCATGGGTAGAATGGCAACACGTTTGTAAAATGATAAATAATAGGTTAGTTAAGTCGTGTAAACCCAGACTTTCATTTTTTTTTCACTTTTATTGAGATGTCAAAATGTAATTAATAATTATATCCATCCCAATTGTGTGGTATAGTTTTAAGATTAACCCTTAACAGATGGCGTTTACCATTGCCATCTATAAAATTCATGAAAAAAATCTTCCCCCGCGCTGACGTCAATTTTTTTACCGTGTAACTGTACTGATCTTGTCGAACAAATAAATGAACGAATTGAATAATTGTGTAAATGATTAGATATAGATCTTTTGAACAAACTATTTCTTTCTCTCAGGGTGCAATTTTCTCAAAGTACAGTGCTTTGTAATGAGAAAACACAATTTCACATAAATTTGGTGTAATTCCAATAAATCCCTTATGGCTTATTTATTCATCTCTTTAATGTTTTCATAATGGTTAGAGCATGTCAGTCATTATGAAGAATTTGATTCCCGCAGGGATCAAAATATATACGAAGCAATTTGTTCTTCGCTCTGATATAAAACACAGTTTTCGTATTGAAAAAGTAAGTTTTTCTTACAAATTATTATATGATTTTGAAAAGAAAGTTCTGATTAAATGGTAGGAGTTAAAAAATTATAAAAATATTTTTTCATTATATATATTCAAACAAACAAAAAAATCCAATATGCGAGTAGATTCTTTTTTTTTTTAAATCGGGCGTGGAATGACGCGTTACCTCTTCAGCGGTTGGTCGGCGAATGAGTTCTGCCTTCGCGAATATTCCCTATAGCACCGGACCGTTCGCCTTGCTTTGATGTAAGTCATTAATGATGCAAAAAGATGGAATATGATTCCATGGTTTTTGTTGCATTAACTTGTGTTATTCAAGTATTTATTTTTTATCATACACATAATAATAAATTACAATTTATTAGACGATAAATTTTACAGTACTTACATATTTATGAAACAAGACAAGTAATTTGTTTATAACGTGCAATCTAATGAGACGAAGCCGAATGATGCGATATGTTTTAGATCTACTCGACTTTACAACATTTTGGGTGTGTCCAAATACTTGTCCACAAAATCTGGATTATCTCCAATTACAGGAGTTATTTTCATATTATTTTTTGACATCTCATCAAAGATGAAGAAGAATATGGAAGTCTGGGCATTTACGGGGCTGACGACCGTCATAGGCTGGTTTAAGTGATCACTTTACACATGTGTAACATTCACCAATTCTACCCATTATTGACAACCACACTACTCAAACTCATGGAAGTTCTATAAAAAGTTCTATAAAAAAATAAAAGAAGCTTTTTATTTTTTTTAGGATTCGGATCTCACATACTAATATAAGAGTTTCTGCTTAGTAAAAAGCTTCTTTACATCTCACCAATAGATGTCTCTAGTGAAGTTCTAGTGATTCAAGAACAAGGTTTTTAAATTGGTTCATATATATAGAACTTCCATGAATTTGAGTAGTGTGGTTGTCAATAATGGGTGGAATTGGTGAATGTTACACATGTGTTAAGTGATCACTTAAACCAGCCTGACGGTCGTCAGCCCCGTAAATGCCCAGACTTCCATATTCTTCTTCATCTTTGATGAGATGTCAAAAAATACTACTCAACTTTATTATCCAATTACGAAAAATGTTAATAAATATGCATTGAGTGTGTATAAGGGTTGGATATAATAAATAAGATAAATATTCATTACCTACCCTTCTGGTGAATTGGTCGATTAGCATTAATTGAATAACGCTCCAATTAGCATGGAGTTTAAAAGATAGGCACTGTTAAGATTTTTTGCGAAATAACATTAGCACATAAATTTGTATTTTGTTTAATGGGTTTTTGCTATTGCGAAGGCGCAAGTACGCATGAGAAATAATAAAAAATCTTTAGTATCCTCTATCGAATAGAATAAACAACCCTCATTAGTGAACCCAACTCAAAATAAATGTCATCGTTTATCATTTTATTTAAACCGCAGAAATAAAATATTACAAAAAGCGATGCGGGCTATGTTTATGATTTTACTGAAAAGAGAATATGACCAGACATTATAACAAAGGAGGGTCATTCAACAAACCGTTTGTATGAATTGTTAGTCATAAAAACATCCGTAGTTTTACGTGCAATAATTTGACTAATGGCCTTAAGAATATGAAGGGTAAAGATTAAGAACGACCAATATAATCGGAACATGAAATCCAGTTTTGTCAGAAGTCACACATGCAACGAGAGGGGATATATGGTATGACTAGATGTTTGAATGTAAAGGAAGCTAGGATTGTTTATTACGACAGGCGATTATGGCATTCTATTCTCCCCACCTAACTATGCACTGATACATCATGATGGTATCAGTATGTAGGATATTTAAGTGCAATGTTTTTTTTAATGAAATGTTATGCATGTAATGAATTTCCTAAGGAACTGAATGTAATGAATTTCCTTTTTTTATTATTATTAATTGATTGAGCAGTCACTTTGTGGTATTATCTTTGCATTTTAAACATTAGTTTTACTTGGTAATTACCATTTATTTATAAAATATGTTGCGACACGTGTTTCGATGAATTCCACGTCATTTTCAAACACCGATAAAAAAAAATAGAAACCAATTAGAAACCACTTCCATCCCCCCTTCACTTTACTCTAAGGACACAATTGTAAAATTTAGTCTTACCTTTACATACGGCATTTGAAAATTATTTGTAGTAGTTTAGGACACTTAATTTTATTTTTATATGAAATATAAAATGTATAAGAAAAAAATATACTAAAAACTTTATAAACTTTCATGGGCCTATTACTATCTAACACAGTAATTTTCATTTGTCCACATCTCGACTTTTTTAACCTATTTAAATTTCGCATCTAAATAATTTATTTTTTTCTCAAAAATTTCCTGGTTATATTTTCTTTTTATCTTCAAATTCTTAAAGTTTTCCCCCTAAGCATTTGAATTGTTCCCCAATCCACAATCACTTTTTAATCGTCCCCCAAGCAAGTACATTTGCCCAAGTTGGGATTTACTACCTTACCGCCTACGGAACACGATTTTTATCATATTTGAAGAATTATGATAAAAGTTATGTGTTAGAATTTTAATGACTTTTACTTTTTTATACTTATTTGACTTTTAATTTTTCAAAACTTTTCTTTTATTTACCTAAACTGTAAGTGTTTTGTTGTTAATTAATTATAATGGTATGTTTTATATTACAAAATAAAGCCATGCATATGTCATTACTCATTGAGTGTGTATGTGTTTCGTTATTCTCAAAAATAAAAACATATCCATAATATAATAGTATTAAAACTGAAATATTACTAATACATAACTAACCATCAGGCCACTTTTCTGCAAGGGTAGACGGAGAGAATTGAACGCCACTAATATATCTTGCAAACAATCTTCTCCTCTTCCACATTCATACATCTTCTCATTTCGACTTCTGAACTGATCACTTACAAGCATTTGAAATTCCTCTGCTTCTATTATTATCCACATTTGCCTCATTACTTAAAAGCGAAATTACCCCTTAGATGTAACAAAAATAATTTTTATTTTAATTATAAAAAAGAGAGATATGAGATGAGAAACGAGAAAAAAGTGACACTTGCTGTATCACTTGCATAAACTGATCACCAAATATTATTCGAATAAGCTGAAATAAATTATGAAATAAAAACAAAATTCTCACGTATTCCTTACATTAACGTTTTTTCATTTAAATGCATGAAGTAAATTAAATATACATGTAACATATAACATTACCCACAATCGCGTGACTTCCCCTAAAAAGTTGCCTGAAACGTAATCAGTTTTTCCACGTAGTTAGTTTCACTTCAACACGTTCACGTACTTGCCAGTACTTTGGGATGCAGCAACGAAACATCCGTGCAAAAGCAAAGAGAAAATTAGTTTTCATTTAAAAGTGTGCAGTCGTCACTTGTTACTTTTTTGCGCGCCGAGTGCAAAACTGCAAACTCGCTGGAGCTCACTTTATGAAACATGCATATAATGTGAAAGCTGACACTACCCCCATATTTCCTGAACTCCACAAAGTAAGCCTCGTGCGGGAAATGCAAAACCTTATCAATTTAGTCCGCAAAATTTAAATATCTTCTACTTACTTCCCTATGAGGCATTTGATGATGCAGCATTATTTTTACCTACATTAATTAAAATTAAAATAAAATTAAAATAAGGCTTTGTTTATGAATAACCATTAATATTTTATTACGACTTAATTATAATGTCTACCAGTTTCTAGGCCAACATCTTATTTTTCAAGGCTGATTAATACTAATCGGTATTAATCAGTATTTATCAGTCCGGTGGACCTAAAAAAAGTTATAATAAAATATTAATAGTGATTTTAAGACAAAGTTATATTTTAAATTATAAAATGAAAGATCATAAAGTTATTGCATCAATTATAAATTATATAAAAAAAATATACATTTTTATTTTATCATATTTATATATATATATATATATATATATATATATATATATATATATATATATATATATATATATATATATATATATATATATATATATATATATATATATATATATATATATATACATTTATATATATATATACATATATATATATATATATATATATATATATATATATATATATATATATATATATACATTTATATATATATATACATATATATATATATATATATATATATATATATATATATATATATATATATATATATATATATATATATATATATATATATAATATATATGTATATATATATATATATATATATATATATATATATATATATATATATATATATATATATATATATATATACATTTATATAAATATATATATATATATATATATATATATATATATATATATATATATATATATATATATATATATATATATATATATATATATATATATATGTTCTAATACAAATATGTTTTAATTTGGTCGTGTATTAAAACGGACGACATGGAACTAATGCTTTTTTTAAGTTTTTTTTTGATAGCCATCTTTTGAGCATAGGTAACAACAACATTGAAACTTTACTACTACTACTATTGAACCTTATCCATACCAAATGGTACAAAGGGTACTGCATCAAATCGTTATCGAGTGTCGATAAATAATGGTTGAGTGGAAATGCGATGACTGACCATTCTCTGTAAATGTCTTTGCACTATTCCGTGTCTGTCTGCTGTGCTGGTCGGGGTTGTGGGAGTCTGTGTACCGGCCAATGTCGGTTCGGAATTGGATCTAGCTGACTAATTGAACTAAATACTTATTCCTTTCACTGCCTACAGCGGGGTACTTCTAGAAAAATTGGTGACGGATTTACAAACTTGTATTTATTTAGATTGACAGTGACAGGTAAATTGAAAGCTTTTAAATGTAAATTCACAGTAAAATCAGGATACAATTTTATATTGTTTTACACTTTCAATAAATTTTGTAACATAGTTGAAAAAATTGCTTTGCAAGAGCAGATTTGTCAGGAAGCCTAGATGCTTCTGTATCAGATCTGGACATGCGGTGATACAGCTTTCAATATGCATCAAATCATTGCACTGTTACTATGATCGTGAATTATATGAAAGCTAGGTGATCAGTACTGCGCTACTGATACCAGGTTAAACTCAATAAATAGTAATATTTATTTTGATCCCAATAGGAAACACACCCGAGGCTCTTTATACCTTTGTAGCCAGACGCACTAACTATTTCATTACGGAGGTGGACAATACACCCAATACGAAACTTTGCTCATGGCGGACAGCACGTTTCTTGTCAGATGCTGTCAGTTTTAATTTTCCCTTTTTTTATTGGATTGCTGTCTCGTAGATTTTCGAGGAATATTATCATCGGTTCACAAGTATTGTGAAATTATACATATTTAAAATGTATTGTATGTTATTTTTTTGCCATTGAACCAAACAACAACTCGTAGTCAGATACAGTTAGTGATAAATAAAATGCAATTGGTAGAAGTATTTAAATTTATTCCGAGAAAATATCAGGACCCATTGTGATATTCTATGTAGCTTATATAATATTTTCAATTTCATGTTGGATCGACTTATATTTTTTTTGCAACCATCGCTTTTTTTAAATAATTTCCCTAATGAAGGAATTGAAAACATCAAGAAGAAGCAAAATTTTGTTTCTTCCATCAAAATGAAAAAAAATTAATGGTGAAATCATGCGTTCATTTAAAATTAGACGGTTGGTTAATTTTATAAAATCAAATGGATTCGATTTCCTGAGGGAAATTGAAAATAAAAACATTTAAATGCTGTCGGAGTAATTGATATTTTTCACTCAAAGCGGATAGGGCAGCGGTCGGAAACTCATTAGTAAACAGAGTCAAATATCCATGGTAAAACAAATAAAATTCGTCCTTCGAGCCAAGTTTCTGAAACTATTGTAGAAACTTAATGGGGTTTTATTATTTTAATTAAGTTCACTTAAAGTTTTTTTGTCTTAATTAGACTATAGGTACAGTTAATTAAAGTTAATATCATAAAAAAAATAAGTAAGGGATTAATGAACTACTCTCCTTTCCAGTCATCGTTCACTTTGTGTAATACCACTTTAAAAAACACTTCTTCGTGACTACTGGTTTCGAAATAATCATTCCATCATCAGGTCAAATGCAGATTAAAACGAAATTGTTACGGTCTGACTTTTATACAAAAATAAAATTTTGAAAGAGAGAAAGAAGACAATTGAATCACAATGCGAATATTTTAAGAAGTGAATTTGGAGTAAAATTTAATTGGTTATTTATTACGTGTAAGTCTTTATTGATTGCTCTACTTATTTATTTTTTTCTAGAGTATCTTAATAAAAACAAATTTATGAGCCAAGATTTGGCTACACAAAAAATGTAAATGGCATTCCAATCTTAAAACGTAAAAGTTAACAGCAAGCAATTTATCTGAAATGCATTTGAAAGCTTTATAATGATTTTATTCACTTTGTGAGCTTGGATCAAACCTTTATAAAGCATTTAATGATCGCTAAACATCTCTTGTTCCTAACAGCACTTTAAAGGAGTAAATAACAGTTATCTTAAGATTGAGTGACTTAAATGGAATCATGTCACCGTGTCCCGCTTTCTAGCAAGATATGTATATCTTCAGAAATAAACTATTTTAAAGTAGAATTACACAAAGTGGACGAAGAATGATAAGGAGAGTGTTATTAAAGTCAACTTGCACAAATAAGAATTCTCTTTTTCATTTCAAGAGTTGTTTCAAAATTGTTGGGTAATAAATCCAATATTAAACACAGTTTTTGGATTGAATTCTACTTTTATTTACATATATATGATAATATGTGACGCGTTTCGTCTTATTAAGACATTAAAAAAACACAACTTGGTGATTTTTTGGTATTTAAGCACATCGGTGTTTTTTATGTCAAATACATTACATTAAAAAACACCACATGGTGTTTTTTGGTATTTTAACACATTGGTGTTTTTTTATGTCTTAATAAGACGAAACGCGTCACATATCATCATAAATATGTAAATAAAAGCAGAACTCAATCCAATAACCATGTTTAATTTTGGATATAAATAACCCAACAATTTAATGTGGAATTCTACTAACTGTCTGCAGTTACAATAAATATTTCAAACTATATGAACGTCAGGAACTATCTAACTAATAAACTATAACGCAAGGTGAGCAGAGAGAATAGAATGCTACACCAATCTGTCTATGAAATCAATCTTCGCCTCTTCCATATTCATGCATGTCCTCATTCATACCCGCCGATTATTCCGACTCCCGACCAGACCACTTTCAATTATTTGAAAAGCTTGATCATGCCAAGTTTTCCTCGGTCATCTTTTACTTGTATTAGAAAACCACATATGCATCATAAATTAGTTTTACTATTCTTCCTTTTATGTCTTAATGCACCTGTCTTAATTTTATCGATAATACTTATCCCAGCCTTGTATTATATCTTTAGATATTTTTTTTTATTTTTAATAATACTAAGAAGAAATAATTACATTGAAAAAATCATATTTACAGTAGTACCTTCATTCAACTCTTGAAAATCTAATAATGCTTTTTTGCTAATAAAATAACAAACAACCCCCGCATTAGTAAAAGAAAAATATTTACTGAAATGCAAATTTCCTTCAATATCACAGTTTTCCTTATTTTTCTACTAAAGTAGGGAAGGCAGTGCTTTTATGTCTTTATGGAAAGCACGCCACTGCATATATGTATATGTTTGTCAGAGCGATTGTCTCATATTTGCATAAGAATAAAACTTTATATCTTATTTATTCATGGCTTCTTTTTGGTTTTAATTAATGAAAATAATTAATTTATTAATTATTTTCATTAATTAATTCGGCAGTTCTTTTGAAATTTTTAATAAATGTTTTACTTTTAAAATACTATGTTTACTTAAAATCCATTGTGACACTTGTTATGATGCATTCCGCATCTTTTAAAAACAATAACTTCTTCAACATTTTGTATTTTTCGTACTGGCTTCAATAATTTCATTGATTGATTTGGCAGTCACCTTGTGGTAAAATTAATTCATTTTTTATTTCAGTTTTACTAAGTAAATACCACCACACTGTTAGTCTCTGGGTCACCGAAAAAATAATCACCCTAGCCAGCAGACAGGGTAGTGCGTCTAATGGTTAGTTTTTCCATGAACCTTCGGTTTATTTGACTACAAAGTTTTTATCCACCGAATGTCTTCAGACGTAAAACCAGAGTGGTCCAACTTATAAGGGCTGTATCCACTGTTATTGGTCAAGCAATGATTAAAAAAGCGAAATATCAGTAATTGATTTGGCAGTCACTTTGTGGTATCCATTATTAATTAAAATTTTACTCGGTAAATACCGCACTCATATAAATAATAACAAACCCATAATTAACAACACGACAATGACTTAAACCTTCCTCCTATTGTCTTTGTTTCCACCAATAAAAAAATATATAAAAAAATAAGAAACAGCTCCTACCCTCTTTTCATCCTTCAACGTCCTAAGGACACAACTCTTGACCTAGCTTTACACACGGTGTTTGAAAATTAAGCGAAATGCATAGATTTTACACAATAGATATAAGAGTCAACACAATAGGTCATAAAACATTTTAAGAGATGGTGGTATTTAAGTTAGTTTAAATTAAAATGGAATGTCCGCCTCCGTAGTGTAATGGTCAGCACGCTCGGCTACCGTTCTGGAGGTCCCGGGTTCGATTCCCAAGGGGGGTAAAATAAATATAAGTGATTTTATCACTGTCGTATTTATTCAATATTACCCTGGACTGGGTACCTGAAGCGGAGGGCTGATCACCTTTCCTTCATGTGTAAACCATCAAGATAACACTGCGTTTATATGACGCAGTGCCTTATGCACCATTGGGGTGCGGATAAGGGCTGTATTATTATATTATTATTAAATTAAAAACAATACATCAGTTGTATTTTAGCGAGGCCATAGAATACATTTCTAGTATTATCTAAAACGATTTCACATACAACATAGAGATACAAAATCAGATATTATTTTGTATATTTAAAAACTGATCTCGTTTGTGCATGTTGGTAATTCTGTATTTAACAAATTATACGGGTAGCATTTCGTATAAACTGCACACAGTGCATTAGATACATCTAAGTTGCAGGGTAATCGAGATTGCAATTCAACAGAGCTGCATGTTATGTGGGTAGTTCAGGTTGCTTTAGCAAACTACTTCAGTGCCGAGTAATTAAACACCCACATGTGTATTTCTTCCTTCGAACATGCACATGCACATGCACTCGACATGAATGGATAAACTTACAAACGTGTCTGAATCTGCAGTTCTTTTTAACTCGATATTCGTTTCGAAATTGGTTTTTAATATAATTACTAATAATATATTACATGAGTCGAGTTGTGGTTTCGACTCCTTAGTTTTGGGTTCCCTTTTCAGAGTGAGGAAAGAACGCAAAACAAATTTATTAGGCAAATGTAAATGGAAAAAAAGGAACAGAGGAAGAACGAAAAAAACATGGTACGATCAGGTATGCCAAACACTTCCCTTACTTCCATATTCTTCTTCATCTTTGATGAGATGCGAAAAAAAATAACACGAAAATAACTCCTGTAATTCGAGATAATACAGATTTTGTGAACAAGTATTTGGACACACTCAAAATGTTGTAAATAAATTATCTGGTTAAATTATAAGCTTAAATAATAAAAATGAAAATGATGTTTTCTGCGTTTCTCATGTATGTGATTATAATCCAAGATTTGGACCTCACATACTAATAAAAGAGTTTCTGCTCAATACAAAGCTTCTTTTTATCTCACAATAAATGTCTCTAGTGAAGTTCTAGTGATTCAAGAATAATGTTTCAAAATTGGTTAATATATATAGAACTTCTTAGAATTTGAGTAGTGTGGTTGTCAGTAATGGGTAGAATTGGTGAATGTTACACGTGTGTAAAGTGATCACTTAAACCAGCCTATGACAGTCGTCAGCCCTGTAAATGCCCAGACTTCTATATTCTTCTTCATCTTTGATGAGATGTCAAAAAATAACATGAAAATAACTCCTGCAATTGGAGATAATCGAGATTTTGTGAACAAGTATTTGTATTATTTTTTTTTTTTTTGACATTTCATCAAAGATGAAGAAGAATATGGAAGTCTGGGCATTTACGGGGCTTACGACCGTCATAGGAAATATTTAAGCCCCGTAAATGCCCAGACTTCCATATTCTTCTTCATCTTTGATGAAATGTCAAAAAAAACAAAAAAAATAATAATATGAAAATAACTCCTGTAATTGGAGATAATCCAGATTTTGTGAACAAGTATTTGGACACTCTCAAAATGTTGTACATAATTCTTATTTTAAATCTTGGTCATTAACTAAACTGACAAAATTATTTGGATTCCAAGTTTTGTGGGGAAGGTGTCGTTAAACGTTCAACCGGAGAAATGTATTGGTGAAGTTTGGAGGCAAATTAAGTTAGTGTTGAGCAAAACTTAAGGCTGCCAGATTTAGTTTAGCGAGTAATCGTCTCGGGAATTGCACACAATTTCGAAACATTTGATTCTGATCATGTTTCTTATAAACCTCCGGAAAGTGTCACGTGTAACACGTGAGTTTTGAGTTCATATAATACATTTTTATTCCACAGAGACTGTTGAGGACATCTGAAAACCATCAAAATTTCAAAAACAATGTACAAAAAAAAGTGGAAATTTGTGGAAATTAGTTTTGGACAATAATCATTGTAAATGGAATATCAAATAGTCAAAAATATGAAGCAGATGTCCTAAAACTAACTAACTAACCATCACGCCGCTTCCCCGCAGGGGTAGACAGAGAGAATAGAGCGCCACACCACTCTGTCCTTGCAAACATTCTTCGCCTCTTCCACGTTCATGCATCTCCTCATACATACCCGCCAATTGTTACGACTCCTAACCTGACCACTTTCAAGTATTTGGCATACCTGATCGTGCCATGTTTTTCTCGGTCTTCCTCTGCTTCTTTTTCCGCTAACATTTGCCTCATAAATTTGTTTTACCGTTCTTTCCTCACTCATTCGTTCTACATGTCCAAACCATCTCAACACGCCTTTCTTAATTTTATCGATAATGCTTATCTCAGCTTTGCATTCCTTCCTTATTTCACTATTGGTACATCTATCATACATCGTTTTGCCGCACATTCTTCTGAGAGATCGCATTTCGACTGCATTCAGTGTACTTTCATCCTTCTTTTGCCAACTCCATGTTTCACTTCCATACATTAGAGCAGATGTCCCAAGTGAAGAATATGTCAATGTGGTATAAATGTGACAGAGTATGGTTGGATCTATGATAATATTACTAAATGGATTAACCCTTTTTATAATTATCGCGCTTTATCCATAAAAATTGTTTGAAAAATAAATGTGTTTTGCTGTTGAAATGCCAGCATTATTTGTTTAATTTTCATCACAAACATATTTCCAAACAGTTCACAATAATATACCCTCACGGGGATTGTCAGTACGACATTACACTTGACAATACTTTTTTTTTTCATATACACAAAGTTAATGGATTTGGTCATGTAATCAAAATGACATGGCCAAACGATTTGATCTAATTCAGATCTATTCACCTTCATTTTATAACTATGAAACGCTTTTTCATATTTACATAATTTCAATATTTATGACATATTGCAGAATGGAGGCAGTTTTCACAACTTTATTTCATAATAATCAAAGTTTCTTTGACCAAAATAGGTATGTGATTTTGTTTGATGCGTTTCTTTATTTTATTTAGACCTTGTAGTTCTATGTGTGTTTCTATAAAGTGTGTAAATGGTGATTTGTGTGCTTTGCTGAGAGGTACTATCTTGTGATATGAGCGAGTAATTCTTAAAAGCAAAATTCTTTAAATTCACATATTTTTTTAAGTAATCGAATTAAACAATAAATTTGACACTCTTCGTATCATTTATGATTCGTTTTGTGTAATACAACGTAAAAAAATACTACTTCTTAACTACAGGTGAATGAAAAGATGAATGATAAGGAGAGTGTTTTATTACCATAGTTAAAAATGCTTACAATACACGAAATACAATAAAATTGGATTCATAAAGTGTTTGTCTGAAAAATATTTGGGAAAAACAACACTATTCACTTCGACCGCCGGCTTTCATATTTTGACGCTGAATTTTCACTAGCGATGTCACATCCAGCTACGGGTTTTTTTGTGGAGCCGTCGAGATTTGTCAATAAATTTGTAGTCTATGCACAGAGATAAAGCGACTTCATCACTCCTAAATTGTATAATATACATCTACCAACGACTTGAATGAGACATTTATTCTCATTTTTCTCTTATATAGCCACATATTAATTATTTGCGGAAAATACAATTTTGCCACATTATTTAAGAAATATATGCTTTATCCTCTTTACAAATTTATTTTAATTTCTTTGCAAAATAAACCATAAAATTATATTTTGTTAGAGACAATTTTATATGTTCATTTGAATTCTTATGACAAAATAAATAAAGTGTTATATAAAGTTGAGTAATGATTTAACTTCCAACTGTGTTTTATAAAATATTTCTAGAATAGAACGTACCTCTTTTTTTTGTCAATTTCGAACTATTTGTCAACTTACCATATTTAAAAAAACTTATTTATTTGTGTAATAAAAGCATTTTAAACCTTGCTGTATGGGAATACAACAATCTCCTTGTCATCCACCGTTCACATTGTGTAATACCCCTTAAAAATACTACTTCATCCACCGTTTTCAGAATAACCATTCATCAGGTCAAATTTAGACTGTGAATAATGTAAATGATATCAAATATAAAAGACCTACATTTGACCAAATTATGGAATAGTTATTCCGAACCGGAAATCATGAAATCGTGTTTTTAAGTGGTATTACGCAAATGATGGGTGAATGATAAGGAGCGTATTGAAATACTTTTATACTTTTGTTTAAATTACAACATTATGTCAAATAATTAATTTTTTATAATTTTTATAATATAATTAATATTTGAAGCACTCAATTTCCAATATTTTTTATTTTTTTTCTATTTTTATACCCTAATCCTTTTACTTCCTTCCTCGCACACACACTCTCACTCTCTTTTTCTATTTTATCTCTTAATGTTTTGATAGTTATTATAACATAATTGTGGAATTGTTTAATTGGCTTTATTTTTATTAATGTAACTATTTATTATAATATACTTTTTTGAATGTAAGCTGTACAAATCCAGAAAAAATATGTTTGAAAAATTGTTTTTTTAAAACTTGTTTTAAAATCGCTGCGCTGTGATTTTTATACAAAGTTACGTTTTATGTCATATTTTTTTTGGAGACCAGTAAAACCTTTTTCCGAATAATCCAATGTGTGGACGTCTCTTTTCATCGATCATAATATGCGAATCTGACATTTACATTTGCTAGTGCTGACAAACACGAAAGCTAGCGTATTTTTTGATGAATGAATTGTATAATATAGCCAACGATATTTTTTGTGTAACGGAATACTGAATTTTTAGAATTCTCAAATGACATTTCTCATAAAATTAAGTCAAATTTTATTACATTAATTCACAGCGCCTTTAATATAAATTAACATTATTTTCAGTATTCTATTAAAAATGTCGATATCATGTTATTCACATTTTCAAATCCTCCACTTTACTTTTGTATTACAAATTTATAATTTATTGGTACGTTTTTTTTTGGAATTAGAAATATATTTTTTTACTAATTTTGCCAAACATTTTTGTTTTTCCTTTACTAATTTGGCTTCTAAGTTAAATTACGATTCTTCTAACTCCTATCCTCACCTAATGCACTGCATCGTTTTAACGCAGTGCTGTCATCATCGTTTCTTATATGAAGGCAAGGTGATTACTCCTTCACTTCAGGGACCACTCCAGGGTAATATGAAATAAATATAAGGGTGTAAAATCACTAACATTTATTTTCACCGTCTTTTGAGAATCGAACCCGGGACCTCCAGTACTGTGGCTAATCACGCTATCTATTTAAAAATTAAAAATAACGATAACTTTAAAAAAAGTAAAATTAAACTAAGAATTATTTGTTAAGAAATATAAGTACACGAATGAGAGTGAAGAAATGCTCATACACTTTTATCGGGTTATGGCGTAGGACTTCTGTGATACCGGGCTAAATCTTAATTTATTTAAGGAATAAATTCAATTCAAAGTATTTTGAAGAGTGTAAATTCCAGGAATTTATACGACACATTTCTGGGAGCTAGCATCTTCGACTTTCAATAATTATTATGCACGGACGAAAAGTTTGCCTTATTTATGTGAGTATATTAATGTCATGCCTCCAATTCGATTACGCTGTTTGAATAATACAACTGTAGTAATATAATTTTCCGGGAATAAATCTGTACAACAGAACAGAGAACAGTAAATTACATGACTGTCAAATGAATAAGCAGAGTGTAAATAATATATGAAAGTTTTGTGAATTATAAAATAATTAAAATATGTTTTAAAAGCAAATATATTGTAGCTCTAAACTCAGTATTACTTTACTTCTTTAAATTTAAATTTGTTTTATTTGTATTAAATTTACTAGCGACATGACATTTTAGTAAATGGATCTTTCTATGTCAACGCACGTATTTTCAGACAAAATGATATTGAACAGATATAAATAAAATTCAAACAAAATTTTAAGCTGAATTAATTTCTGAACCCAAACGCTTTTCAGGTAAAATTTAAAAAACAGTTGTGATCCCTTTGGATTTTATTACCCAACAATTTAAATAAACAAATATTTATTTTGGATAAGTTTTCAGTATTTTGATTTGAGTTTGCAGAAGATTAAAAAAAACATATATTCGAACTAAAAAAAATATTGCTACATGGTTTTAGCATACACATTGATTTTTTTAAAGCAAAAGGACTGCTCTCCCAAATACATGTGTATAACCATATCCACTCCCTAGGTGGAGCATATGGACTCCACTGTCTCCAGGCTTTTCTGTCGGCTGCCATCTCCCAAGTCAGATTCGCGTCCCGAAGTTCTGATGAGAACTGCCGATGAATTTTCGTGTGTCATGTTCTGGGCCGCGCGAACCTGATGCCTTGTAAAAGAAGCAAGCTTGATTAAAGCTCTAAGGAGGCATGCGGAGTACATGGCCAAGCCAAGTGAATCGCCAAATTTATGTATATATATATATATATATATATATATATATATATATATATATATATATATATATATGTATATATATGTATATATGTGTATATATATATATATATATATATATATATATATATATATATATATATATATATATATATACATATATATATATATAAATATATATATATATATATATATATATATATATAAATATATATATATATATATATATATATATATATATATATATAAATATATATTTTTTTTTACATACATATGTGTGTATAAACATATATAAATTGACATTCCATTAAGCCGATTCCTAGTTTTAGTACATCATTCAATATAAATAATGAAGGATAACGATGGTAGCCGTGGTCGTTTGGAATATAATGGTAGCTATTTCAGTTACAAAGGTTATCGCTTAATAATAAATTCTAGTGTGGAAGTGTAAAACAATTTAGTAAATCGTAATAACCGCCGACGGGTGGTAAACATTATTTCCATTGATGACCGAATCGGAGTTGATATAATAAATCAACCAATATATTAACAACATTTATAGTGTTTTTTTAATACACATTTTACAATACTTATTTATAAAATGTTATGGCAAGTAAATTATTTGTGTAGTCTAATCAAATAAAAGAATTTCATTAATTGATTCGTCACTTTGTAGTAAAGTCTATTTATTTTTAATTAATGTTTTACTTTGTAAATACCATTGTTACTTCAAATATACATTGACACATGTTTAGATGCATACCGTATATAAACAAGTATACGGTGTTTAAAAATGATTCGGAAAGCATCGAAATACGTGTCACAGTAGATTTTAAGAAATAGTGGTATTTACTTAGTAAAACATTAATGAAAAAAATATAAAAAAGTTCCACTTGAGTGTTGTTGCAAAATACTTGTTCACTAATCTGGATTATCTCCAATCATAGGAGTTATTTATCATATTATTCTTTGACATTTAAACAAAGATGAAGTAGAATATGGAAGTATGAGCATTTACGGTGCTTACGACCTACTTAGAATAGGTAAATGTTTTTTTTTCAAGAGAAATATTTGTGTTTTAATTATTTACAAAAATACTTCAATTTTATTATAATTCTAAGCGGATAAGAAATAGAATATAAGAAATAGATATCAAATTGTGGTAGAGTGGGTTTGAACTGAGAAACTCTGACTCAAGAGTCCGTGACACTAACCACGGGACCACAAACTGACACAAACGTTACACGTGTATAAAGTGATCACTTAAATAAGTCTATGACAGTCATCAGCCCCATAAATGCCCGACTTCTTCATCTTTGTTGAGATGTCGAAAAATAATATGACAACCAATATATACAAGAATTTCAGTAGTGTGGTTGACAATCATGAGTAGAATTGATGAAGTAGACACGCGTGTAAAGTGATTACTTTAACCAGTCGTTAGCGTCTTAAATTTCCAGATTTCTATATATTTTTTTCTCCTAGACATTTTCAATTGTGGTTCCGATAGAAAGTAAAGATCTTTGTAACCCTGTTTTTTTTATTAACATCATGAAATGGTAATAAAAGACACAATTATAGATCTATCCATACTTGACAAGAAAAAAATGTGGTGTCATTAATATGCCAGCACTTTTCTTATTCTCGTTCCTATTATGAGTCTAACATACAGAGTAGGGTAAAGGTTATACTGAATAAGGTCACTATTTTAACCTACTAACCTTCTAAAGGTCATAGAGGGGGTTATCTTCAAAAAAAACTTGAATCATTAACGAGTATGTTCAAAACATTTAGCACAAATTAAATTTAAAGTAACTTTTGACGTTTTTACATTTGTTAGTCCATCTCGGGAATAATTATTAAATAATTTTGCTAACTGGAACGTACTGAGATTATTTAATAATATACGTCTCGCATAAATGGCAGGAATAAAATTAAAATTAAAATGTAATTTTGTTTTAAAATCACTATGATTACAACATTTTGAGTGTGTCCAAATACTTGTTCACAAAATCTGGATTATCTCCAATTACAGGAGTTATTTTCATATTATTTTTTGACATCTCATCAAAGATGATGAAGAATATGGAAGTCTGGGCATTTACGGGGCTTACGACCGTCAGAGTAGTGTGGTTGTCAATAATGGGTAGAATTGGTGAATGTTACACGTGTGTAAAGTGATCACTCAAACCAGCCTATGACGGTCGTAAGCCCCGTAAATGCCCAGACTTCCATATTCTTCATCATCTTTGATGAGATGTCAAAAAATAATATCACTATGATTATTTTATAATAACTTGATTTTAATGTCTACCAGTTTCACAGCTAACCGCTTCTTTATCAAGACTGATTAATTTACTCTACTTAACAAAATTCAAACTATTTTGACGTTTAGGCAAAGGAGCTTGGGTAGATCTCAAGTGGATTTATTTTTTGTGTTGATTGGCAGTCACAGTCAAAAGGGATCAGGGATGATGAGTGATTGGAAACATATTCAATAACGGTGATTTAGAAAAATCGTTAACTTGTGTTTTTATTGGTTATAAATTATTATTAATTGCCTTTTTAATTCCTAATATTTCTAAATAATCTAATATAATGTGCATGTGTCTAATATATTAAGATCTTTATTTTTAATCAAATATTATAAATGGAATAAAATTAGTTTTTTATATAAAGATATGAAACGTCATCGTTTTTGAATAATAAAGATATCAAGAATAGGTTTAATGGTATAAAGTGTACTCTCCGCAATACATGTCTCTTTAACCAGCTAATGACAGGTTATATGTAAGACCTCAAATTATTATTATTAATTATTTACATTTCTAGTCAAAGTATGAGATAAACGTAGAATAGAAATAACACGTTCATCCGTGCTTAAAACTTTCTATAAGATCTTATCAATAACAATCTTAAAAAAACTTTTCATAATCTTTTCAATTAAAACGAGTTCAACTTTACATTATTATTTTTTTTCACTAAAATCATACATTGAATAAACAATAATAATAATAATAACAATATATTCAACATATTCTCGTAAATGCTCACATTTTCCTATTTCTGTTTTGGTTCGTCATTCGTGTCTGTTGATATAATAATGATAATCTCGATGAATAAAAAAAAAATGAATAGTTTGAGTTTTTGGCACAATTATTTTCCTTACTTTAAATGAAATAAATATTTTTCTAATCGTCTCTATTCGCTCTCAATGGTGCATAGGGCACTTTATGTAATCAATGATGTTTTTTTTTTTATTAAAAGTGAATTATCTGAAGGCATGGTGACAAATGATTCACATATATTTATTTTCTCATAAATTGATTCGGCAGTCACGACCTCCAGCATGATCGATAAATAATATGTATACTTTTAAAGAATAAAATAACAACTACGATTTATTTTTCCACATTAATTTTATTTGACCAGTATCCGAGTTTCGATGTAACGTTAATGTATCGACGAAACCCGGTTGCTGGTCAAATAAAATTAATGTTGAAAAAACTACGTATCTTGTTATTTTATTGTATAAAATGCAGTTCCACCAAGAAATGTCAGTGCAAAAGTTAAATCTTATATGTACCTTTAGATTGGAGGACCAAATACTTGTAACTGTTTTCAATACATACATAAGAATGAATGTTAAAGAACAATTTTACCAATTAATATACTTTATGCTTTTAAAGCCGATAAAATGTTAAATAAATTAAACATGAAAAAGCCTTTTAAATAATCATTTGAAATAATTTGGATGGACGCCGTGTAAAAAAGAGATTATTACCCATTTTCGCCTTCTGCTATTTGCATAAAACAATCGTTCGTTTAAAATGGCGTAGAAAGATTAGAATTTATAGTTGAATTAATTTAAATGTCGATAAAATAAAGTTAACGAAATTTACGTGAAATTCTTGTACGTGCTTTTCATTACAGTACTCAATATTCTGGAATAGGGTTACTTTTTAAGTGTAGGAATATGAAGTGGTCCCAGGAGAACATACAAACACTCGGTAAAATTAGTTCCGATCGAGGCCAGAAGCAATCGCCAAAGCTTAGTCGAACACATAGCCGAGTAATCACCATTAGTTTCTAAGTGTTGCCACATACCGACCTTAGTAAATGACAGTAAAAAAGGAATACGTTCATTGACTCTAGTACAAAATTACCAACCTAAATGCTTCGGGGTAAGACTTGGCATTTGTTAGTTCAGTGGTACATTTGGATATTAAGATTTTAACAATAATACAAAAATTCTAATTAAATTAAATATATAACATATATCGTTGGTATACTGGCAAAAAACGTGAAATCTTAAATCTCTGCTTGAATAATCCCTGTTGTTTAAAGCTTTTAGCCTGAATAAAATACCCACTATTAAACTTAAGGTTAAATTTACTTTGAAAACCATTTATACTCGTATTTGTCATATAACTACTTAGTGTATTTTGTCAGTTTATAGAACGTTGAAAACTTTATAATATGCATCATTTGGTCAAAATTGCATATTTCAGAGTTAACTTTTTTTACCAGTACACCCACGATATGTAATTTAACTTAAAAACTTACGGTATGCAACCTTATGGAACGCCATTTAAGGGAGTTTTGGTACAATAGGTGTATTTTTTTTCACCAAATCAGAATTCAACATCACACAAGATTGAATATATCAATATTTTCTGAAGTAATACATTATCCGGATATTGGAAGTATGTCAACAATAATGCTTCCTTATTTTCATGATATGTTTATTTAAGACCAGTATTCATTTTATATCAGATTTCGTAAAAAAATATGAGGAGTCCCTGAGGTAATATGACTACAACATAGACAGATATAAATATTTTATGTGTAATAATTATGAAGGAAGGAAAGCTTTTATTAAGCAGAAAATCATTCATTCTAACGAAAGACTCTATACCAAATAAAAGCTTTTACAACCCAACAAAGATGGCTGTTGTGAACTCGTATGTACCGTTTAAAATCACTGTAAATTTATTATTGTGATTTCAAAACAAAATAACATTTTAATTATAAAATGGAAAATCATAAAGTTAGTGCTTCAAATATGAATTATATTCATATGTACTGTGTCATGAAATTAATCATGTGTCTTGGAGTTCCAAAAATTTGAGTATTGTGGTTTACAATCATTGGGTAAAGTGGTGAATGGTGCACGTGTGTAAAATTATCACTTGACCAGCATGGGACAAGTCATAAGCCCGGTTAATATTCAGACTTCCATATTCTTCTTCATCTCTGTTGAGATATTAAGAAAAATCTTCACCAATGTTTAATTATGGAGGTCCTCACCAAAATGTTACATTTCCATTATAAATGATATAAAGTAATCAGGAATTTTAGCTTGTAAAATTGATACATTTTGGTGCGATTAAATGATTTCATATTGACCTTATAAAATTCATTAACTTTGTTTTCACCACTTTTTTATTAATACAATTTAACCTACCGGTTTCGACAAGAGCCTTGTCATCATCAGAGTTTATTTTCATTCACCAAAAACTCCCACACACTCCGTAAAATCTTAAATGTTATTTATTAAAAAAAACTGTATTACTTAAAAAAGTGGTGAAAACAAGGTTAATGAATTTTATAAAGTTTATAATATGTGCCACAAAGTTTATGCGGAAAACATTCAAGGAATGATTTCATAATGGTTTAACAGAGAATTGCTCGCGTTTTGACACAACTTTAATTAAGATTTAGGTAGTATACAGTAAACAAATCAGATTTTTTTTGTGGGTGCCTCCATAATTGGAGAAAGCTTTGTACTTCACAAAGTCTCAAGTAATAGCAGCACCATGAAAATTCCATTCTACCACATCTATTTCTTCTCTTAGTATCTTACGTTACGAGCCCTAGAGGGCAGCTGGTGGACGT
This sequence comes from Brachycentrus maculatus, assembly GCF_059751285.1. Lineage (NCBI taxonomy): Eukaryota > Metazoa > Arthropoda > Insecta > Trichoptera > Brachycentridae > Brachycentrus > Brachycentrus maculatus. Next base: position 913,394 of record NW_028280828.1, on the reverse strand, counting down.
AAATGCTCTCCTTAACAGAAATCTTTCTATAACGATCCCATTATCCTCAGATCCTTTTTCGTTCCTTCCATTGAACTGTTCTAATGTCATTATTTTTATTCTTCCAGCTCACAGGAGAATGCGCTCTGTTACGAATTACTTCCTTGTTAACCTCAGCGTGGCCGATCTGCTAATGGCTGTCCTAAACTGTTTATTCAACTTCATATACATGCTTCACAGGTAAGAAAATAACTTAACCTAATAAATTATGATTTTTCTTTTATCATTAGAATCCTAACTGTCCATCAAACCTCCTCCCTAAGTTTCTCCCTCTACCTCCTTCCTGAAACTCTCTTTTTCCTTTGCCTTCCTTATTATCATCAGTTTGTAATTTATGTTTTTTTAAATGTTCAAGTACTATCTACCCTCTGATTGCAAACAGCTATATGTGAAACAAACGTTTTTACCAATATCACCAGTCTGTTTTTGGTTGGTTGGAAGATACTGCTTTTAAAAAATAAGCCCGCCAATGTTCTTATTTTTTTTCTGTACCCGAAGTTTAAGTAAATAAATAATAGATGAGAAATCACTAAATTTTAATTTCCATTATTAAGAAACGCCTGAAAAGTTTTCTTTGGCACTTAACCATTACTTTCGGATTTCTAACGTGCATAAAACATGAGAAATTCTTCCCCAATGCTTTGTTATGTTTCGATTTCAGAAATGCAACACATTTTTTTAAATTTTATAAAAAAAAACACTTGAATAATAACACTTATTGAATTTTATTTCATTACATATGACTACTTTTGAAAATGATAGGTGTTTTTATCGACAGGTGATAAGTAAAACAATTAGTATTAACATATGAAAACACCTGTGGTAATTAATAGTCATGTGTTATGAAATAAAATTCAAAGTGATATTATTCAATCATTCGACAAAGTTAATAACAAATCAGTTAATAATAACTTTCTTTAAAGTTACAACACGTTTTGTCCTTCGTTATTGTGTTATCACAATAGAAATGCCTTCCGGGAATAAAAGTTTACACATTACAAAACGTATTTTTTTTTTACTTATTGGTGAAACTTGACAGTCGTATTGATTGATGTAATCACACATTTCTCGATTACCTACGAATCACTGCCTACCAGTGCAGAAAACCTGTGTTATAGTTAGTAAATTAAAATAAATAAAAAATTGGTTTGAATAGGTATTTGTATAGGTATAAAGATGAATAAAACCTTTTAACATTCTTTCAATGCTAAGCTGAATACCTGGTCCTGTATCAGGGTGAGGAAAATTAATCAAAATCATTGAGATCTATTTAGAAAATGTATGGATTCCATTAGTCCCGAGGCAAGCCCTAAGTGTAAAAGCATATTTGCCGCAGATGTTCTACGTAAAATCCGAAGGCTTATTCGATCGATGTGCGTACCTACCTAAGCAGGATGATTCTCACAAATACGCGTGTGTGAGGAAATCCTTATTGAATACTGAAAATGTCACAGGATATAGATATCTTGTGAGACAATTACGTAGATACGTACATATTTTGCTTTACACTTATATTTTATTATACGTGGGAAATATTAAATCACGTAGGATCTGTTTGGCTTTCATATTAAACACTAGCTTATCTACCCAGATTTGATATCGAGATTCATTATTCTGTATAAATGAGATTAACACAAAATATAATGAACGTAAACATATTGCTGCTCAGTATTTTTACACACTTTTCTCCATTTTGATATCTTAAGAAAGATAATGAAGAATATAGAAGTCCGGGCATTCACAGGGGTTACGTCCTATCATAGGCTGGTTGAGTGATCATTTTACACAGTTCCAATATTCATATTTCCACGTATGTTTCATCAACATTATATTTTTCTGAAGCTCTCAAAAAATGCTACATTGATTATTCTCTCCAGATAACTTAGTTTTTAATGTTATAATTTTCATTTCAAAACATCTATCAAATTGAAAAATTTAAAGATTTATAAATTGATGTATATATATATATATATATATATATATATATATATATATATATATATATATATATATATATATATATATATATATATATATATTTTTATATATATATATATATATATATATATATATATATATATATATATATATATATATATATATATATATATATATATATAATAAATTCTCAAGTATATTCCCGTAACGGGTTAAAAATATAAGGTTTCATAATTATACTTGGAATTGTTAAGTATTGATATGAAAAAGCAATCTTCTTTGGGGAAGGTACCAAACAATTTTATTTTAAAGCGTGTAGGGTTGGGTAGGTATTATGCTGTGTTAAATGTTATTATTTGTGCTTAAAGAATAAAAACGGAAGCTTAGGTATGAAGCTTTGTTAGGATAAGTCAACTCTTTCATATAAATTAAACATTGGATGTTTATTTTGATGTACGAGGACTTTGGTACATATTATAACAATAATTAAAAAATGGTTAAATTATCAATTGTCTTTTCACAACATTTCACTACAAAGTAACTGTTGAACTTAGATTTAAAGCGATTAAAAATGATTTGAACCATAGCAAATCAAGTTAGCATGATGTCATTTAAAGATATATTTCATTGAAATATAGTTATTTGAGATAAACCATAAACTACTAGGCAGTTCATTTTTTAGTAACAGTTTATACTTCAGCGTACCAGATATATTTATAAGGAAAAATAACGCTAGAATACTGTACATCCATCATTCTATTCTTTTGGGAAATGTCAGATATTTTATTATACTCGTTGATTTCTGAGGGGATTTCCGCCGCTTCATTAAATTTAAGTGTCAGAAAAAATAGACGTTACTAAAAGGTTAAACCCTAAATTTAAGTAACTACTTGATTTTTTCTTCTTAAATGATTTTCACCAAAATAGATATTTATACAAACACAAAACATCAAACCCATTTCGAGTTAAATCGAGAATCTATCGTGCTGAATTATCTCTCTTGAGAATAAGAAAAAAGTGACTGTGAGTTAAGTTTTATTCCTGAATAATTTATAAAATATCACCAAAACTTGCGGACCCTTAAGTCAGAGTTTCTCAGTTAGAACCCACTCTACCAAAAATTGTTACCTATTTCTAATAATGAGCCGCTTAGGCTGACAGAAATAGTCTGAAATTGAAATATTTGTGTAAATAATAAAAACACCAATATTCATCTTTAAAAAATGAAAAAAAATATGGAAGTTTGGGTAAATACCAGGCCAATGACCTTTCATAGGATGATCACTTTACACACGTACAACATTCAAATGATCACTTTACACACGTACAACATTCACCACTATACCTGTGATAAAGAACCTTACTATTCATGATAAAAAACTTCATTTAAATCATATATGTATGTTAGACTCTTTGTTATAATTTTTTGTTATTCGTATCTTCAATTGAAGCTTTTACTACTTCTCGAAATTGAACACTTAAACCATCCAATGTATAGTTGTATGCCATGTAATTGTCAAGACCATATTCTTTTTATTTTTTGTTGTGATATTAAAAAAAATATATGAAAACCTCCTAAGTCGAGCAAATCAGAAATTGCGCTGAATATTTTGAACACTCAAATATCATCATTTTATTGATTATTATTAATGTTTTTTAAGAGTATGTGGGAGATTATTTTTTACTGGGATATAATATAATTTGCTATTTTCAATATTAATAATCCAATATAATCTATTATATAAGCCGTAATAAATTACCTAAATAATCAAGTTTAATTTAATTCAATTTTAATAGCGCTTTAATACGGTATCAACTTGCTCTCGTAAAATAACTTCAAGTAACAACGTTGTTAAAATTTCATCAACGTATAAGAACAAAAAAATCATATCCTAACATAAAAATGGCAAATTATGATCACATAAAATGAAAAAAAAAGTAATATTTTTATGACGCAATTATTATTTGGTACAAGAAATAAACAAGATGTATAATACATCTAAACATAAATTTTGTACTTTTTTATCGTTTCAGTAAATTTCACGACATTAACATTAAAATATTTTAATGGAATATTGAATCTTTTACTCAGCCGAAATAAATTACTTTAAATCTAATGTACGTACTGCTTTAATCGTCTTTGAAATACATACGCATTGGGGGAATTATTCATTTATTTCATTGACTGTAATATGATTCCTTGAATTTCTCAAATTTAAATTCCACGCCAGTCATCTGGGCACGTTTTTAAATTGATTATAAGAATCCAAATCTCCCTTAAGTGTTACATTGGAAGCGGTACGCTAGCTTTTTGTCTAGAAAAGATTTCTATATAAAATTGAATTTTTTTTATGAAATATCATTGAAAAGTAATGCTTTTTTTTACTTCGACTGATATAAAGCGCCTTGAAATATCTCGATTATTTTCAAAAGCTTTCCTTCTCTGTGTTCTCTACTAGGCAGACAGACATGCCAAGACTTAATATTTGAATAATAATTTACCTTTGGTAATAACTGGTAGCTAAGAGAAGACCTGCAGCAGCTGGTGTAAAAGGTATATGATGCGTGCAAGGAGTGTTAAATTTAAAATTTGGTGATTGATGTTGAATTTTCCAAAATCATTGTTTTTGACAGAGATTAAAGTAGATCTAAATGTAATATAGTAGCGTTCGGGGAATTTTTGAAACAGGTAGATTATTTTGTACATTTAATATGTACAAATATATGTTTTCTAGGGATAGAAAAATTGATAATGATTTATAAGGGAGAGTTAAAGCTGGAAGCAGAGTAAATGGTACATTAAAATAAGTTATAGCAAATAAAATCCTTTCAGCGAATGCTAAACTAGCAATATAGAATGGAGTCCTGTTTCAAACCCGTATGTATGGAAGTGAAATAAAGAGTTTAAAGAAAAATATAAAAGTAGACTGAATTCAGTCGAAATATGATCTCGTCAGAACGATGTATGTATGATAGATGTTTGAATAGTGAAATCAAGAACTAATGCAAGGCTGAGATAAGCATTTTAAATAAAATAAAGAAAGGTTGAGATGATTTGAGAATGTGAATTGAATCAAAAGAAGAGTCAAATAAATTTATGAGGCGAATATTGGTAAAAGAAGAAGAGAAATACCGAGGAAAACTTGTCAATATGTTACCAAAAAAAATATTCATCCAACCTTTTTACCCGACTAGTTGTGTTTGAAATCAAATATATTTCCAAATTAAATTAAATTATGTAAATACATTTACACATTCAAAGACGAATACTTACAAATACGTTGAAACACCATAAACACAAACAAATACTAGACAGCAAAAAAAATTCGTCGCAGGGGGTGCCATGGAGTCTAATGACGTCAAGATCTTAATAAAAACCATAAATTGAAAATAAAATGTTTGGTAACATATTTTACAAAGCATTATAAACTTAAATGGTTCATGAAAGAATCTGAAAAAAAATCATATTAAAAAATCATTAGTTGAATTTCCGCAACGCCGCTCCGACGCAGAGGTCGGCGAACTCTTAATGAAGGAAAATCTGCCAATTTCCCTTGAAATTAAAATTTTCCGCCTTCCAACTCAAATACGGTTAAAGAGAGGAATTGAAGTGTAACCTTCTCTAAGCAACACTTTTTTTGCGAGATTAAAATGTAGTGTAAACAAATGTAATAGACATGATTATTTATTTATCTATTTTTTTTATTTTTAAGTAATAAAAATGAAAATGGTATTTTCTGGCGTTTCTCATGTGTGTGATTGAAATTCAGGATTTAGACCTCACATACTAATATAAGAGTTTCTGCTTTATAAAGAGCTTCTTTACATCTCACCATAGATATCTCTAGTAAAATTCTAGTGATTCAAGAACAAGGTTTCTAAATTGGTTCATATATACATATATAGAATTTGAGTAGTGTGGTTGTCAATAATGGGTAGAATTGGTGAATGTTACACGTGTGTAAAGTGATCAATTAAACAAGCCTATGACGGTCGTCAGCCCCGTAAATGCCCAGACTTCCATATTCTTCTTCATCTTTGATGAGATGTCAAAAAAATAATATTTATCTACATTTATATATCAAATATTAAAATCGAATACTGTTTTTTAGAGTCTACTTAATCATATTTAATTATAAAAACTCGTAAAAATAAAAATTGTGACAGTTATTTCACCTTGTTATAGCATTTTCAAACTTCTGGTAAAAACACAGTACTTTGAAACGCCATAACAAGATGAAATAATTGTCAAAAAAAATCATCTGTTTATAATAACAAAATGCAATTTAGTAGATTTAAGTTTTGTACTGACATTTCTCGATGGAACTGCATTTTATAGAATAAAATAACAACTATGTTGTTTTTTTTTCCACATAAATTTTATTCAACCAGCAACCAGGTTTCAGACATCATCCGACTGGTATGAGGCTAGACAATATTTATATGCACAACAAGGCAGGGGTTGAAGATCATGATTTTATGTATTTCTTCCTGTCAAAATGAATTAAAAATCAAATTAGTTTAAGCATTTTATTACAATAAAAATTACATATAATTTTCGGTAAAGGTTTAAAATATGATTAGTAAAATTTTAGGTTAGAAATGTATTTTATTCGCATGAAAAAAACTACGAAGTTGTTATTTTATTCCATACAATTTAGAAGTCTCCAAAAATCAGTGTTAGATTTTTAGATTTTATTGAATAAATAAATTAAAATGGAGTACTACAAATTTAACGCCAAATCTATAAATAAATTTTTAGAATACCACCCATGATTGAAAACCAGACAACTTAAATTTGAATAAGTCATTCATATATGATGAATCTCAAGACGTTCCATGATCGAGTTTAACAAAAGAACAACAGACAACAGCCATCTATGATTGGATTCAGAAAGTTTTTATTTAGGAAATACCCTTTTATTTGTAAATGTAAAATTATCTGAACACGGATAATTTTACATACTGAGAAATGCTTGAATACTTTGACCAATTATTTTAATCACAACATTCTGAGTGTGTCGAAAAACTTGATCATAAATCTGGTTTTCTCCACCTTGAGTATTCAACATAATAAAAAAAATAATAATAAAACCAGTGTTATCTCGATCGATTACACATGAAGGAAAGGTGATCAGCCCTCCACTTCAGGTACCAGTGCAGTGTAATATTGAATAAATATTCGAGTGAAAAAATCACTTATATTTATTAAACCCCCCTTGGGAATCGAACCCGGGACCTCCAAAACGGTAGCCGAGCGTACTGACCATTACACAACGGAGGCGGACAACATAGATGATCGTTTTCAACATAGATGAAGAAAAATATTGATGTCTGGGTATTTGCAGCCTTATTTATTTTTATTGTTGTGAATAAATGTCAATTTGAAATTTATGTTTTATATATATTCAAGTACTATTCACCCTCTGATAGCAAACAGCTATATTTAGTTTTGATCAATATCACTAGTCTGTTTTTGGTAGGACGAAAAATATCGATTTTTAGGAATAAGCCCAGCAATGTACTTATTTCTATTCTGTACCTGAAGTTAAAATAAATAAAAATAAAAATTTCCAGAATTTTTTTTAAATCGTTTAAAAAATGAATAAAATAAAAATCCTGCAATTGAAAATAAAAAAACACTTGGTTTTTTTACCACTTCAGTTTATTTTATGACGACTAGTTTCGGAAGCTACGCTTCCATCTTCAGGTCTAAATGTGAACAGATAAAAATACAAGTTCACCTTAAATTTCATCATGTCTTACCACAAAGTGAATGCCGAAACAATTAATAAATTATAACATCCTGTTAGTTAGTTTTAGAACGGAAACAGAGTACGACGTATTGCGGCAATTTGACTATTATAAATAAATCGACGACAGATGGCGTTACATCGGCTCATATCAGCCAGCATAATTTGACCAACTTTAGTGTGAAATGGACTCCAAGTCTGGAAATCCAATACAGATGTCACAGTCGGTGTATTGGACAGAGTTTATTTATAAATTGAAAAAAATAAAATACTGGGAATATTTCCAATATTTTTTTTTAAATATGTCATGAATTTTTTTTACAATTTTCCAACTAATTTTTATCACAACATATTTTAAGTATTTCCAAACTCTTGATCAAAAATGATTAGGAGCACAGATTTAGAAACACCCTGTGAATAAAGTAATGAAGTCGAATTAAAGCCTGCATAAAAATTGAAAATCGTGTTTTCAGACGTCTGCCAGTTTGTAAAATAATCTGGTTAAGATTATACATGTCTCTAAATAAAAAGTCTCCGCTTAAATGCTTTCTTTAACGAAAGAAAGATGTTCAAGAAGTCTACAAAATAAATAATAAAGCATTGAAAAATATACGGTACAAATGTAATTCTTTTATAAAATATTTCCTTGTTGTATTATATTGAATGTTCGTATAAACCTTCAATGATCCTCACAAAAAAATATCATCTCTCCAGTAAAAATGATAACATATTTATTGTCAGTGATTATCTTTTGATATGGGTATGAAAATATTTCTTGGTTTAAGTATCATATTGTTATTCCCTGAAGGAATGTATTACAGTTAATTGATTTGTATTTTGTTAAGGTTGAATTGAACATATCATAAATGATAAATATGTTATATTTATAATATGTTAACAAAATGCAAAATAAGACAATGGAGCTTTTTTTTGCAATCAGGTAAAAAAATACCCTTGTCTATAGTAACCAGTATATAATTATTTTATTTTATATTTCGGTTTGACTAAGCGGTGGGTGAAAAATAGCCATATTTTCTTTAGTATATAATAAGATTATAATGCACTTTACGTATGCGCGCGCGACTTTATACTGTTTTTGGACGATTCTATTTGTAGTTCACAATATTATCATCCAGAATGGACGTATTCGTTGCGCAACGCTCAATAAAATTAGGATTTTTTTCCTGTTTTTTTAATCAAATTTTTTTAATCCGATTTTTACTTGGTGTACGGAGTGCGTGGAAGTTTTTGATATCGTGAGGGAAGGGTAATTATCTATAACATAACTTTGAGTATTTAAATGTTTTGGAATTAGTACATACACCCTGATGATGACAAGGTTCATGTTGAAACCGGTTGGAAAAAGTGTGCCAATAAAAAGTGGTTAAAACAAAGCTTTTTTAACCACTATTCATTGCGTAGTGTTTAATATTTTTTATTAAACAGTACGCCCCAGTGCTGCCACATGTCCTGCCCCCATATGCATTTCACAAGCAGTTTTGCGATGACGTTGAAGCTGTTCATCAGCCTCTCCCTGAAGCCACTTTACATCGGAAGTTTTATGTCTTTATATCGGAAGTCTGTGTGATCCCCTCAGAAATTTAAACCGGGACCTCCAGTACGGTAACTAAACTTATATCGAAGTTAAATATCGTAGCAAGTTTAACCTTATTTGCGATGGCTCTAAATATTGATTCTACTAGAGTGCACTTACATTCCGGACATTTGGTGTACGAACGTTTCCCTGACTGAAATTTGGTCGAATGGACATTTCGCTCACTCCTTTCAACAACGTCATATACCAAAAATCGTTAATTTTCAGTTGTGCATGTTTTTGGAATGCCCAAATGTACTATATCCCAGCAAAAACGATGAATGGTAAGGAGAAGGTTATTTTATACGTATCATACCAAAAAGTTAATAATGCTTTTAAATATTTAAAAAAAAAACAAATATTTGCCTATTGCTGCAAAACTATTTGTCAATCTTGAACAACATACTAGTATATTTTGCTACCCATATTCGAATTCAATAGTGCATAGAGCATCACATTAAATGAAAACGGTGTCAACATGATCACTAATTACGTAAAGGCAAGATGATACATCCTTTTCTCCAAATATATTTGATGGGATACAGATGGCTTGGCTGTAAGAGCTAAACTCAAATTGCATTATTATTATAATGGACAAAACGGGAAATAGCTCTGTAGAAAGTAAATGAAGTAGGAATGATAAGAAGACAATGGAGAATAGGAGTAGTCACTAAGACACTAGGGGTTGAATAGCCAAATATATATTTTACTGAAAATTATAATTATTTATAAGAGCTTTAAATAATAATTGAATCTTGCCATATTGATGAGGTTTGTAATGCAATAACATTTCATAATATTAAACAACTTTGTTTAAACCATTTTATTTAATTATAAGTACACGTTAGCCTACTGGTTTCGAGAAGAACCTTGTTATCATCAGGGTTTATTAAATTCTAAAACATTAAAATACTCATAATTAATTACTCATAATTATTAGTTTTTGGTAAGGGAATGTAATTAATTATGAGTCTTTTAATATTTTAATGTTTTAGAATTTCATAAACCCTGATGATGACAAGGTTCTTGTCAAAACCGGTAGGTTAAAGTGTACTAATAATAAAAAAGTTGTGACAATTGTCACAATATAAATTTTTTATGTGTTTTTGTTAATAAAATACAGCTAAGAGGACTCAAAAAATCTGTGTTTGATTTAAAATTAAAACATAAAATAAAAAAAGTGGTTAAAACAACATTGCTTAATTTTATATAATTCATAAAATATGCCACAAAGTATCTGCAAAAACATTCAAGAAACAATATACATTTAATTATAATTCAGCGTTTTCTTTTTAGTTTTTATTGTTGTAAAGTAATGCATATTTTGATATTTTTCTCTACCTTCATTTAAAACCCCGAGAACTTAAGCTCTCTTTTCTTTGCATTACTTATTTTTTTCATCTAGTATAATTTAATTGCTTCAATCTTCTTTTTAGAAGCTTGTGATTTTATAATGTTAATGGGTTTTTTTTTCAATTTACATTCGTTGATTTTAATCTTATTAAATCTCATTAATTTGCGAGTCGCCCTTGAGAGTGCGAATTCTCTGCAAAGAGGGTGTTTTCTCAAGTTTTCAGTGTTACTATATACATACTACGACCTCCAAACTTGCTGAATCATGTTGAACATGTGAAGAAGGTGTTTCAAAGGGTAGAAGATAAGGTTAGGGGTTAGAACTAGAGACAAGATAAGTGAAGGTTGGGGCCGGATAATTATGTTTATTGTTGTTTTTATAGCTTTGGACGCCTTATTAGTACGTTTGCACCATTCATCACTATGGATCTAATTTCGCCATGGCTTATATTAAGGTACACCGTATGGGGAAAAGGTAGGATGGATAGAGCTTGGCCTTGTTTGCTCGAACCCCTTTTTAATATTAGCTGTTATCAGAAAAGCCCTTATTTTAAAAACAACATTTTGAGTGTGTCCAAATACTTGTTCACAAAATCTGGATTATCTCCAATTACAGGAGCTATTTTCTCATGTGTGTGATTGTAATCAAGGAATAGGACCTCACATACAAATGTTAGAGTTTCTGCTCAGTAAAAAGCTTCTTTACATCTCACCAATAGATGTCTCTAGTGAAGTTCTAGTGATTCAAGAACAAGGTTTCTAAATTGGTTCATATATATAGAACTTCCAAAAATTTGAGTAGTGTGGTTGTCAATAATGGGTAGAATTGGTCACTTAAACCAGCCTTTGACGATCGTCAGCCCCGTAAATGCCCAGACTTCCATATTCTTCTTCTCTTCTCATCTTTGATGAGATGTAAAAAAAAAACCTTTATTATAATATGGTGCAGTAGTTACTGCATTTGGCTACCATGGTGAAGGCTTCGGACTCCATTCTCATGGGATCAAAATAAAAATAAGTGTTTTTTTACCATCATAATCATCCCCTGGAAAGATGCCTGAAGCGTTAGACTCATTACCCTGCTTTCGTATAATAAACGATTAACTTATAAATTGACAATCAAAATTGCTTCAATTCGACCCAGTGCCCTATGCACCGTTGGGCGCCGATGAGGGTAAGAAGAGTTTTGTACGTTCATAGTCTTATTTAAATATTTTGTTTGTTTTTTTATTCAACGGTGATTTTGTCTTATAAATAACATTTTGATACCAAATTATTTTAATTATTGATTAAATTATTTTATAGGCATGAGAAAACAAATCGTTTTTTTTTTACTTTTTTTAATTTGAAAAAAATCAACGACTTATCCTTCTACGTCTCTTTTAATATTAGCAGCCCACCCATATATCGATGTGTATCATACATATTAATGTGAAAAAATAATATGCAAAATACACGAAACGTCGCTCGCAGACTATGTTGAATTTTAATTATAAATATAAACGAATTAATTTGGTAGACTTCCGTACAATACGGAACCGATATTGTAATGGAAAGGAAACTGTTGTTCCAAAGAAATACGATCGTACCACTAATGAGTTTATTTATCAAAGCGATAACTGGATTATACTGTATAAATGTATTTTAGACCAGTTCAATTCATTGCGTTTATACTTTTTAAAATCCACCACTTAATGATAATTTGGTATCATTTATAATGTATATATATATATATATATATATATATATATATATATATATATATATATATATATATATATATATATATATATATATATATATATATATATATATATATATATATATATATATATATATATATATATATATATATATATATATATATATATATATATATATATATATATATATATATATATATATATATATATATATATATATATATATATATATATATATATATATATATATATATATATATATATATATATATATATATATAAATATATATATACATATTTATATATATATATATATATATATATATATATATATATATATATATATATATATATATATATATATATATATATATATAATATATAAATATACATATACTAGCTCAATATTGCCCTGAAAATATCCGCAAGGAGTATAATATATTGACTAGGTAAAAATGACTAACTGCATTGATGTTTATTTTCTTGCGAAGCAATAGTAACTTGCTCTCCTGAACATTTTACGTTTTGGTAGTTGGTCACTTTCTCCTGTACGACTACGATATATTGACCCCTTGTATTTTCTGTGCCTCGTATAATATCTGATCAACGGAAAATCGCGATATATGTAATTTGAAATTCCAATGTTATAGAGGGAAACAAAGACCTTTTCACGGTTTTAAATAAATCTTATACTTGGATAAAAAAAATCTAAAATCAACCAGCAAAATAATATAAAATCGTTCAAATCTACATTGATCAAGATAAAATCTATTTCATAAGTTTATTTAAAAAAACTCATTACAAAACAACAGTGTACATTTTTATTATTTCCTTCAGCAATAAAATGCAATGCAAATAAGAAATCAAAGTTAAATATTTAAAAGATAACTACAATTGTATTTTATTTAACAAAGAAGATTTTTTTACTGATCGGTGTAATCAATTCATAAAGTCAAGTGACCTATCGTGAGATACAAAATTTTTGTTGCAAAAAAAATTATGATTTACATTATTTTACAAATTCATCACTATCTAAAAATATTTTTTCCCAAAATAAGTCAATGAATATAAATTAATCCATTATTTTTATAAATGCAGATTTTATATACAAAAATAAATTGTATTTGGCAGCACACTTCAGTATTTAATTATAAGGTCAAAGTTTATTTTGTAATTTATATTTTCGCAAAATTTATACCCTTACCCTGAAAATAAATTATTTTGTAACTTAATTAAAAATTAAAATTACCATCTGTAATAAGATGAGATTTAGATCATCAAATATTAGGATAAAAAAATCCATCCATAGTATTTTATCCAGCATCGTACTTTTCCGAAATTCACATCCAGGTAGGAACTGTAAAATACCAGGTTTGATTTTTGGCATGGTGATATTTATTACACAATGAACTTTTAACCCTTTGCGAGAAAATAATTTTGAATATCATCGTAAAAAAAAACTCCGTAAAAGCATTGTACTTTTCTTTACTATTTAATGATTCTTTTGATAAAATATTGATTTTTACTCTTAGAAAATAATATTTCGGTTATATTTTAATTATATTTTCTTATGAAATACGTTTTTTGGCATTACCCAATGAACAAGGGCAATAAACAATTTTAAATGCATTATTGACTTTGTAATATAGGGATAAAAAACTATCCAGAACATGAACGATGAATGATAATGAGAGCGTTTAACTAGGGCAGTCTCCATTCGAAGTCAGACAAAATTAAGGTCTTTAATGTTTATTTTTTATACCATATCCACTCCCTAGGTGGAGCATGTGGAGTCCACAAACTGTCTCTTGGCTTTTCTGTCGGCTGCTAGCTCTTTCGCATCCTCCCAAGCCAGATCCAAGTCTCAAAGTTCTGACGAGAACTGCCAACGAATTGTCAGCAGTGGTAGTCTTGGGCGGCGGGAACCTGATGCCTTGTAAAAGAGGCAAGCTTGATTAAGGCTCTCAGGAGGCATACGGAGTACATGGCCAAGCCAACTGAATTGCTTTTTTTTGACGACAGTTGTAACCAAGATTTGCCTTGCCCTACGCCTTATCTCTTCATTCCTCACAAAGTCAAACCACCGCACGCCTAAAATTCTCCGCAGACACCTATTCTCAAAGCTTAGTACACGGCTGCTCTGGGCCCTTGTAGGGTGCTATGTTTCACAGCCGTATAAGAGAAAAATGCAGGCATTGTATAGGTGGCATTAACAATATTTAATGTAAGTGAACATTTTATAATAATAAATGGGCTGCATTAATATTCGTAAACATTATATTATGTGTCCCAGGTTTAATTCCCAGGGAAGTCATAATAAATATCAGTGATTTTTCACTTTAATTCTTATTAAATCATGTAATTTACGATCAAAATAATACTCCATTGATGCGAAAGAGGATCAGATATTTTTTCAAATTTTAATATGAAAAAGACTTTGGAATAAATTGATATTTTTTCAAAATTTAAAGTTTTAAGGATCATTTATAAATAAAACAAGGTCTAAATAATATACATCATTATGAATATTAAATATTTTTTAACTGTTATTTTGTTTTCTTCAACTGAATTTTTTACTTAAAATGGTTCAAATTCGCTTCATGCTATGGTGTAATATATTGTATATATCGTATTTTATTTGACTACTTATCACAGGATGCCTATGTGAGATCATTTTGTGTGTAGTTTAAAAATATACAAAGAAATGAGAAAAGAAGATTTGTATAAAAATATAAATAAAAAAAATACTTTACCTAATCGACAAAGGTGCAAATTAAAGTGATCCTTAATTTACTCCACCAGTGATGAGCACTTAATAAATAAAACATAATTATTATTTTTAACTACTTTTACTTTAAGTATTTTTGTTTAATTCGAGTTTCCCTAAAGACAAGGTGAGTTAATGTTTTATTCATTTTTAATGTTTTTAAAGTATGCCAAAAAGGACAATAAAGAAAGCATTTAAAAAATCTTTTGGACAGTGAATAATCCTCTGAACAATAAAATTGTGGTAATTACCGTTTAAATAATATTTAATATTGAAAATTTAAAGAGATCTTTTGTAGAGATAATCTGGACGGTACAATATGTTAATCTATTTTTTCTTTTTCACGTGGAAAAATACCTCTCTCGAAAAATGAATATTGTAAACGTTCTAGAAAACTCAATTGGCTTAGAGGTTGATAATGAATTTTTAACATTATGATGAAAATCTAAAAAAGTCGTCGCTTTTCCGGTTACTTTGACTAGGATATTTTGCTTTATAACGTAAAAGCTTTATCCGCACTAGCCCTGCTAGGATAATGCATGGTCACCGCTGACCAAAAAGGATTTTGTTTAGTCATTATTTACATAGATGTCGATACACAGCATGGATATAAGGCCACGTATTAATGATATTTCCATAAATTAAATTTTCAATTCTGAGTAGGTATTGTCAAATCTTATATTATTTATTGATTCGGCATTAACTTTGTGGAATGACATGATTATTTTATTAAAATTAAACACTTGAATATACCACTTTTTCGAGTTTTATTTTTACTAACGACTAGTTTCAAAAACGACAGATGTTTTCATCTTCTAGTACAAATTAAAACAGAAAATGAAAACATCTGTCATTTTCGAAACTAGTCGTAAATAAAAATAAAACTCGATAGAGTGGTATATTTAAGTGTTTAATTTTAATAGTCAAATCTCACATTAATGTGTGGTTTTCATATCAGAAACGTTTGTGAAATGTCATAAATATTTTCTTCACACATAATAGTAGCTGTTAAGAGGTGAAATAAATCTTCGAGCTATAATTTTTATTTTTAAATGTAATAGAGAATTATTGTTTTTTTTATTATTTACAGCAATAATTCAATATTATACTATTTCTGTGACCCTAGGCTGCTTATTATTAGAAAAAGGGTATCAAATCAAATTGTGGTAGAGTGGGTTCGAACCGAGAAACTCTGACTCATGAAACACTAACCACGGCACCACAACCCGACACAATTTACAAAAATAAACTATGACTTTATGTATAATTAAATTATTTTTTTTTACATTTGGAAAAAGTTTGAAAAGTCTACATTCAGTTTTTTGGGACTCCAACATTGTCGCGTTAAACACCATGATAAATTGCGGATATTTTCAATTTTTAGCTGAAATTTGTTGGTTGGTTCTTCATCGCTTTTGTTTTTTTTTTCGTCAATTTTTGTGTGATTATTTTCGACAAAGTGTAAAGATAAACAGCTCTTTTTCTTTTTAAATGTTCTTTTGTATTAACAAAAATAACATATTATAAGTAATAATATTTTTTATTGTACCATATTCATTGAATATAACCTGAAAGGCACAAAAACATTGTTGTTGACATGTTTGTATATTCGATTAAATTATTTTGTATTTTGTATCATTGCGAATGATGGCAAAATGGAGCAATTTGGTTCAGGAACTTTCTTCATTATACGTTGTATTTAGATAAGAATCTCGTCCTTTCACACAGCTGGGTACCATTTCTAACTACTCCTTAAACAACATTTACAGTTTATACAAACCATTATCTTTAAATTAGTCTGTTCTTGTTTGAATCTAAATAACAAATTTTAATATTTCTAAATGCTTCTACAGACTAGACAAAAACTAACTTATTCCTAAATTATACCGTATCAAAAAATTGTAAACTTATTTTTTTAAGCCTTCACTCGTTTACTAGCGATTTAAGCTTTAACAAACAAAATAAATGAGAATAACAATAAAAAATGTATGTGCAGATAGAAATAGAAGCAAAAACCACAAAAAATGATAATAAACTGTCATATAATGATTGAAAATATAAAATAAATTCTTTACCCTAAATTAATTCAATCATATTAAATGCTGGCAGTTTAATTATTTTCATAAGCAATTGTCAACTTAGTAAGAGACAAATATATTTTTACTACCGAAAACATTATGCTTATTTCATTCCTGTAGACAGAAAAAATGTGATATAATGAATATCTCCAGGTAAGCTTACCTAACGAAGCTTTTTGTTGTATATACGAATGGCATAAAAACATCTCCCAAAGTATTTATTATTTATAAACAGGATACTATAAAGTATTGTAGTAATGTAGTTGGAATCAAAGAACCCCGAGTTTATCCGAAAGCCCTAAAAGGGTGTAGGCACCTCATAAAAACGTTTCATTTATTTATTTCTTCATTTAAGAATATAATACATTCGTAAAATTTACAAAACGTGATTTGAGTTTTGAGACAGTATCAAATTATGTCACTACAATTTTTTTCAAAATTATTGGAAAAATATGGTTTGAAGATTTCAATTATACAGGTTTAGAAAAAAAATGAATTAAAATGAAAATAAATAATTTTAGAGGTAAACCTAAAACACACCAAAAGTAATCAAAAGTGTCAAAATAATAATACATAGTAATCAAAACTTAACAAGCAAAGTAAAAGGTTATAAATTATTACCATGAAATGAGTCTGCTAAAAGTCATATGAAATAGAAGTTTATTAAAACGTATGTTTAAAGCAAGGTAAATAGTATAGAAATAATAAAATATATAATTTTAACATGAATTTGTTTATAAATTAACTCTTTTGTTTATTTTTCTCTCCTTTATCACTGCGTCGTTTTTTCAATACTTCAGGCATCTGATTTTCAATACTCCCTAGGTGGAGCATATGGCCATCACAAATCTTCTCCAGGTCACCCTATCACGTGCCATCTCCTTGGCTGGACTATTCCGGGAATCTCAGGACAGTCCAGTAACTCAAAGTCCCGGTGGGCGGTCTCTCAAAGTACCGGAATCTTTGAGGTTGGAAGCAGTGATATGAGGGATTAATTCTCTCAGGTGGCATTCTTAGAACATGTCCAAACCTTCTCCTTTTTAGGACTTCCAATATGAGGGGCTGCTGCGTTATTTTACTCATATCTTCATTCCTGTTCGTTCCAATATAAATCAATGACCTAATTTCAAACTAAGTAGTACATATCGACTCTGCATATCTTTTATTACGTGCTGATGTTTTGTGTTGGTAATTTTCCCTGTTAAAAATCCCATTTCTGAAATAGAATCTATTTTAACATATTTTTGACATCTCAACAAAGATGAAGAAGAATATGGAAATCTGGATAGGGCGGATAACCAGTCATAGGCTGGTTAAATGATCACTTTGCACTCGTGCAACGTTAACTATTTTACCCATGATTGACAACCACACTACTAATTTTTTTTAAACTTCTAAATATATTGATCAAACCCATAAAACCGTATGAAATTTTTCCATACTGTGTTACGAATTTGACTCATATTTTTGGCTATCCGATATAGACAAGGAACCTTTTTTCACTAATAAAATGCATTATTTAATTAAAAATCATTTATTTATATTTTCTCAGAATTCTTCGAATGTCCTAGATAAATGTTAATTTGAAAGACAGAACTACACTTAAAAAAATATCAATTTATTGAACATAATAAATTATCTACATTACATACATACAAACTAACAATACGACATTACGAAAATTCTACAATTACTTTAGTAAAAAATACAAACATTTTTTGAGAAATAAAAAAAATACAATTGTTTTCTTACAAATGATTTGATAAATTGGGAAATGGGAATTCCGATCACGTTCGAACAAAATATATATCCCAATTTATGACTTTACGTATATCAAAGGAACAATGCTCAACGTTTCTTACCACTATACTTAACGGATGAGTGCTCTCTTTTCACTGTTTACGAAACTAATTAAGCTGTTACAGAAATGGTTCTGAAATAGTTTTCTTTTGTATTTCCTCAACTCATGGTACGCTTTTACAAGGTCGGACAGTCTCACAAATAAAAAGTAATGAATCTAGTTTTACATAACTTCAATGATTAAAGAAAACACTTATATTTTATTTATTGTTTCGGCATTAACTTTGTGGTAAGACATGTTACAATAATTAAAGAAAACACTTTGTTTTTTACCACTTGAGTTTTATGTAGTCTTAAAACATGTAGTCTTTAATAAAACTCAAGTGGTAAAAAACAAAGTGTTTTCTTTAACTATTGTAAGAAAACACTTGTTTTTTACCACTTGAGTTTTATTACAGACTACATGTTTCAGAAGTTAAACTTCCATCATTCAGGTCTGTATAATAACTAAATAAATAAATAAATAATAAATTTAAATGACTTCAAATAACAAATGATTTTTTTATTGATATATTGACAAAGGAATTTTAACATGGATCGGGCTTACAACCTGGCATAAGCTGGGTTTAAGTAATCACAATATACGTGTGACATTGACCATTCTGCCCACGATTGATAAGAAGACTTAGCCAAGTTTTATTTGTGCTTCAATTGAAAGATCTTCTACTTCGTCTGCGACATCTGTATTCGAAAAAAGTAAGTTTTTCAAAAATGTTATTGCTAATAGAAGCTTACTAATGTTGTACATAGATGTCGCCGAAAGAGTGGCACAAGTAAAATCTTTTTATTTGAAGCATAAATATAACTTACGAAATTTGAATGGTGTTGTTGTCAATCATGGGTAATATCATGAATGTAATGGGTATACAAAGTGATCACTTAAACCAGCCTATGACAGGTCATTATCCTCGTGAATCCCTAAATTTCTTTGTTTTTCTTCGTCTATGTTAAAATATCAAGATAAGTGATGTCTTACTAAGAAAATATTACAAGAAGAATAAGACGAATAAATTAATTATGTGACAAATGTTGATTGATATAAAAAACTAAATCTATTGTATGTACCTACTATATTGTTTAAAGACATCCACTTCATTCGCTTAACAGTAGATTATGGGACATTCGTAAATATTACGACGGGCATCCAATCTGGGGGAATCACCGAGGAAACACATGTAAAGGCATGTAGAGATAAATACCATGAATTTAAATGATTACCGATGTTTTATGGTCGTATTTTATATAAAGTTCTTTAAAAAATTTTTTTTTTTAATGTCATTTATTCTTATCTTCGTACATTTTACTATAATCTCGTATTGAGGTACATTGAAACAAGTCCCATGGTCTAGGGCAAAATGTAGTAGTGTCTATTAGTTTTACTATTCAATTATTTTAGATACTATACATTTTACACAAAAGTTAAATATATAAACAAGAATAAACAATTTAAAACATAGTGGCTTAAAATACTTATACATTACAGGTAACAGGCGGGGAGCATTTTAAGCTAGCTAATAAATATCATATGTGTAAAAAAGATATCAATAATCAAGTCAAGTAAATACCAGAATTCATGATAGAAAAAATTGACAGACTAGGATTTTATTTTATGTTCTGATTCAAGAATAAATGAAAAAAGCAAATCTCTCACATAATATTCATGTGAAATGATTTTTTTTTAATGTTAGAGTTGTATTTTTTTATCTAGCTTATAGCGTACAAGGATTACACGTTCATATATCCACTAAGGTATACTCGTATAAGACACTCCAGGCATATATCATTAAAAAGGTTTCAGCTCTCCGATTTTATTCTCAGTGTTAGTATCGGGGAGGATAAGCCGTCTGAGGTCGATTAATAAGAAAATATCTCGAGCTTTTAGAATCTTGTCAAATGAATAATACATCTTTTCCTTTCATTACACGCCAAACCGAATTGTGAGTTTATTGATACCAAAGTGAATATTTACGACTTATCTCCTCTTTGAACAATAGTTAATCCTGACGTTACAGTTATAATATTTGGAGGTATTTGACCTCCTGTATTACAAAATTAATAAAAACATTCATATTATTTATTGATTCGGCATTAACTTTGTGGAATGACATGATTATTTTATTAAAATTAAACACTTGAATAATCCACTGAATTGAGTTTTATTTTTATTTACGACTAGTTTCGAAAACGACAATTGTTTTAATCTTCTGGTACAAATTAAAACTAACGAAAGATTTGTGGCTGGTGTGGCGTTCTGTTTTCTCTACCTACCTCTGCAGGGAAACGGCGTGATAGTTAGTTAGTAAGTTTTAGATAATTAATAATAAAAATAATAAAACCCTTATCCGCACCCAATGGTGCATAGGGCACTGCGTCATATAAATGCAGTGTTATCTTGATCGTTTACACATGAAGGAAAGGTGATCAGCCCTCCGCTTCAGGTACCAGTCCAGGGTAATATTAAATAAATATTACAGTGAAAAAATCACTTATATTTATTTTACCCCCCCTGGGAATCGAACCCGGGACCTCCAGAACGGTAGCCGACGGAGCTGACCATTACACTACGGAGGCGGACAAAGATTTAATAATCAAAGATTTAGATAATTAGCATTAATAAAAGTGATTTGGAACAAAACTACGTATTTTTTAAAAATTGTTAGTTAATTTCTATAATTCTACACTGATATAAGATTATTACAAACATGAGATAATTACAAATTATATATTTGATCAATAAACTTAATTTAATCGTTTTTTTTATTCAATTACTTTCGAATTCAATAAATAATATACAAATATTTGAGACTACAATTTAATGAGTTTTTGCTAAATTAAAAGCTTGGCTCGTCCCACCATAGATGTCTCTCATGTAGTCAAGTTCAAGAACTCTGTATCGAGTTTAATCAGTATATCTAGAAGCTTCAAGAATTTGAATAGTGTGGTTGTCAATCGTAGGTAGAATTGGTGAATATTACACGAGTGTAAAGTGATCACTTACACCAGGTCGTAAGCCTTGTAGATCCTCTGATTTCCATATTCTTCTCCATCTTTGACGAGATGTCAAAAAAATAATGTAATAAAAAAATAATTAAATTTCATATGTTATAAAGACCTTCCTGCAAAGCATCGATGTAATATCATGTACCCACCCTACTGATGTCACAAAATGGTTTACATAATTGTTAACATTCTAATTTACGACAGAGGATAACGGCTTGTATTCTGATATTAGGATGCTTTAAAGTAATTATGTGCTGAAAATTTCGTCGCTGGCGGATAATGATCGTATTTAGTATGTTATATATGATAGAATAATTACAAATTAGAGTTGATTTAACGACCAATTCATTAAATATATTCTATTTTATTTATAAATCATCAGCACTTGTTATGTATAGAAGAAATTCTTTATACTTAGGACAAAATTAAATTACAGTAAAACCTTTATACAACGAACTACTTGGGGAAGGGGGGAGGGGGGGAGTTGTTCGTTAAAACCGAATGTCCGTTATAAAGAAATATGTTTAAAATATTTTTATAATATACGTACGCTGGAGTTAGTTACAAATAAACAAAATCGAACACAAACATAAATAAAGTCATCAAATTATAAGCTTAAATAAATTATAAATAAAATAATATTTTCTAGCTTTTTCCAAAAAAATTTTTACATGCGGTGACACTTGAATTTATACATATATAATTTTACCTTGACATTTTTACTATTTTTTTTTTACATTTGGATGGATTTTTTGTCCTTTATATCCGAAGTTCGTTAAATAGGGGAAGGCTTTATCGAGGTTTTACTGTTTGTGTAAATAAATGTTTCAAACGTTCATAAAATAAACATGTTTATTAATTTAAGTGGATTCGGAATTCCTCGTGCGACCAAATATTGTCTCTCGCTAAAAAATATCAATTTCTTCGAACACGTATTTTCAATTTCTTGCCGAATTTAAATAAACAAAAGGTACGCATTATGCCTTCCTTGGCTCTGAAATATACACGCGTATTTGAAACCAGCTCGAGGCAAAACACAACAGTACCTGTGGATAAACCTATTCTTAATATTAAAAATCCACCCTGCAGGTGTTCGCGGGATAAGGGAATATCATGATTTTCATCCAGGACGTCCATTGAATTAGAATTGCGCTGCACATTTGCCGTTTTTATTTTAAACGCCACGTCAGAATCGCGCACCCATTTATCGAGCAAACCATTAGACTTTATCAATTCTATTTGTCTGTTTATATTCTCGATGAAAGGAAACCCTTTCAATGTCACAAATTCCAGGGGTATAGAAAACACATTTTGCGTGAACACGTAATATGCTGGATCCCCATTTTCGTCATTGTAATCGCTCTGCGTCGCTGTCACATCTTTTAAATGGAGTCTACTAGCTAGCAAAGAGAAATCTTCGTTTTTAATTATCTTGTGTAAAGCGCTTTCCATATCATCTGTGGAGATGTACCTTTCTTCTATCATGATATCGAGTGTCTCATTGTTATCTTCGAATAAATCTTTTAGCTCACTGCTTCCACCAATCTTCAATCCGCTTTCTAACAATTTTCCAACGCTGTCGAGTTGGGTTTCATAGCTCGGTTCGGTTAAGACGGTGATTAGTTTCGTCTGGTACGCTGTTATTAATATGACCGAATACAAAGAGAAAAAAACGAAAAATATTCTTAACGTTTGGTAAGTAGGTCGGCTGTATGCTGAGCCTCCTAAATTCATGTATAGTATGTTTATTGAGCAGTGAATCAAAGATTGTTGATAGTACGAGTCTTTGCTGAGATTACCTAATATAAACCAAATTAGTACACAAATTATGTACACTGCAATCACAGATAACCACATGTTCATTTCGAAGATAATCATTAAGGATCTCCACTTCGGTAACTCTTTTGCTCTCGGAACTACCCAGGTGTACGAATCCTGCAAGTAACTTATGCTGGCATCGAAATCATTGTGAACCTCATTATCTGGATATATTCCTCCGATGACAATATCTGCTTCTTTCTGCAATAGTCTATACATCAAGCCATCCCAACTATTGTTTTCATACCTCACTCCACGCGATGCTCTCGTAAAATTGTGATCAATCCGAAAATTGAATGTTTCTCCTATTGTCTCTAATAAAACTTGCTCAATTCCTGGATTCTGCATATCAGGAGGGTTGATAAAGGGTGGCATTATTATTGATAATGTCTTGAACAAACAACCCTTTAAGTCAGTAGGTAGTTTATCGTCAAATAAATTCTTTCGGTGTTCTAAATTGCCCTCAGTACACACATCGTACATTTCAGCGTGGCCTTCGGTAATATCGGAAAATCTACCACACCTTCGCGGTGGATCATACGGATTCCAAGAGAAAACTTTAAACTTTGTTTGATCTTTTCCATCTCGTAAAAGAACAACAGCGTATAAAATGTATTTATCCCACAGATGCGTAAGTATCTTCTCTGAAAAGCTTACGAGAGCTTTTTGGCTGTAAAACAGTTTTGAACATAAAACGATAACAGAAGCCTTCGGATTCCAGGAAGCTAACCGTGTGATGTGAGTAACTTTTCTCTCAAACCTCTCAAAATTATCTACAATTATAACGTAATAATTAGCTTTATCAGCAAATGCCACGTCCTCGGTACTTCCGGGCTTTGCTGCAACCATTACTGACCACTTAATTAAATCTTGAACTTCGAACATAAATAGCCTCTCGATGTCTGCTCCTGGTGGAGTCATATTAAATGACTTCGTGATGATCATGTATCCCGGTTTTCTCGAAAAATAATCTTTAACGATGGACATTAAACACTTAACTGCGTAATGAGTCACTGTTGGACCTTTGGGATTTAACTGCGGTGTAAGTTGATACGAGTTACCTCCAAGAACAAATATTGAAAAACACAGTACATACGCAAAAAACTTCATAGTATATTTTCAAAAAACTTGTTTTTAATTGATTCTTAAAAACTTTTTTATCATCTCTGTCAAATTCGTTACTATTTAAATACAGTTTTTTTTCAATGAATACGTAACAAAAGCACAACTTTGTATTTTATTTTTCATCTGATACAAAATATGTTGACTCCATCGGTAATCCATTGAAACTAATTAAACTATAGTACGTCTAGAATGCATTATTTTCCAATAATATTTTCATTACGTGACATTTCATATAACGGTTATTATTTAATTATCTTCATGTTTATATTGATCACAAATAAAACATAGCGTTATGCTGATATTTACCTACTTATATTTCAATCGTTCAGTTCTGTAACAGCATATGTACAAAATTCTTGATTTTTGAGTGTTATAAAAATCAAATTCACTGTTTCATCAGTTTAGGTTACTGGTGTGAGTTGGTTTAATTACGACCACTAATGTACACGTAACTATTGTACACGTAACCGATACTATTTACGTGTATCAATAAATGTGATTATCAAGCAAGATAGCTTACGGAAGTGATTGATTGGAAGTGAGTGGAAGGGTTATTAATATTTTTAACTTAAGTTTTACTTAGTAAATACCACTATTTCTTAAAATATGTTGTGTTACATGATTCGATGCATTCCGTATCACTTTCAAACACCGTTTTTGATATGCCTCAGAGTAAGTATGGGATTCCGCCAGGTGATGCAACAGTCGTTCAGTCTGGCAATGCAGATAATCAACTTCATGTATACTAATCTATGACTTTTGCAATCAATAAATACGTATTTCTTTAAAGCGGATATTAATGAGAACGTTCAAACGACTAATTTTTAATACTTATTTTAAAGCATTTTTGTGAATAATGGACAAGT